>NC_090655.1:9679335-9906835 GCF_040937935.1 Hyperolius riggenbachi | reverse complement strand
GCGCGCTCTGCCGCTGAATACACTGTAGCGCTGCCAGGCGGTCGGGCGCGCTCTGCCGCTGGATACACTGTAGCGCTGTCAGGCAGGATTCCCCTTACCTTGCGGCAGCAGTTGCAGCAGCAGCGGATGAGTCGGCAGCCTGGATCTCCTGAATGGGCGGTGCTGGGTGACTGGGGCTCTTGGCCCGAGTTGCTGAAAGGCTGGTCAGGGGGGTGGGTTTCCCTCCAGCAGCATCAAAACATAGCAAGAAAAAAAAGTGCTCTCCCTGACAAGTTCCTGAGATAAGGACAATTAGTGCTCTAGGAGGCCACTTGGCAGGAGAATCCCGGAGTGTGTGTACAGGATGCTGCCTCCCCCCTGCTGCTGCCTGCTGCTCACCTGCCTGCTGCTGCTGCTGCCCTGTGCCGGCCACCCCCTGCCCGTCCCCAGGTCCCCAGGTGTGAAGGCGAGGACTCTGATCCTGCTGGATGTGAATACCAAGAGCCCAGTGCGGAGTGTAAGCGAGAACTTCCTCTCCCTGCAGCTGGACCCCTCCATCATCCGAGATGGCTGGCTGGACTTCCTCAGGTAAGGAGAGCAGGACCTCCACACTGCTCAAGCACTTCTCAAGGTTGTTGCTTTTTTCCCTCTTTTTCTATTTTTTTTCTTTTTTTTACTTCTCTTTTATTTTTTTTGAACGCAAACTGTAATGGAGAGGAGAACTGGTTTCCATTAAGATGCACATGTTTGCAATGTAAAAAGCATTTCAGAAATGTATCAGTTATGACTGAGAGAAGCTCCTCTGCTTGCTCATGCCCAGCAATTAGAAGCTTCGGCGTTCGCTAGCGTACCTTTGTACGCCACGGTGGCCGAGGAAGGCTCGATAGACGAGATGCTGTGTGATGCCTTTCATTGGAGCCCCCCTGACTCTCCACCATGTACCCTGCAGACTCCTCTCCACTCCTGGCTCCTCTCTGGCTCCACAAATAAATAGGAGAAGCCAGAAGATCTCTCCACAGACCTCTCAGCAGCAACTGCACCAAACGTGTGCGCTGCAAAGCCACTTTCATCATTAAACTCATTGTGGGATATAAAATCCCTACTAGAAGCAAGATGGGTTCATCCTGCAAGTCTGGGATCCCAGTAAGCAGAGTCTTCACTGCAAAGTACAGCTTCCCTGCACTGCAAAATATAGCAACACTGCAGTGCCTGCACTACAAAATACAGATTCACTGCACTGTGAAATATGCCATGCCTTTATTGCAAAATACAGCTTCACTGCACTGCAAAATATAACATCACAGCACTGCACACTACAGATTCACTGCACTACAAAATACAGATTCGCCCCACTGCAAAGTACAGATTCACTGCATTACAAAGTACAGCGTCACTGCACAGCAAAATATAGCAACACTGCAGTGCCTGCACTGCAAAATACAGATTTACTGCACTGTGAAATATGCCATGCCTTTATTGCAAAATACAGCTTCACTGCACTGCGAAATATAACATCACAGCACTGCAAATTATAGCACACCTGCACTGCAAAATACAGCTTCTCTGCACTACAAAATACAGCATCCCTACACTGTGGAATAGATCATCCCTTTACTGCAATATACAGCTTTACTACACTGCAAAGTACAGCTTCACTGCACTGTGAAATCTACAATGACTTTACTGCAATATACAACTGTAGCTCCCCTTTCCTGCAAAATACAGCTTCTCTGCACTGCAAATTACTGTTTCACTGCACTGCGAAATACAGCTCCACTGCACTGTCAAATATATCATCCTTTTACTACAAAACACAGCTTCTCTGCACTGTGAAATATACAATACAATACCTTTACTGCAACGTACAATTTCACTGCATTGCAGGATTAAGCATTCCCGTAATATAAAATACAGCTTCCCTGCACTGTGAAATATAGGATGCCTTTACTGCAAAATACAACATCACTGCATTGCAAAATACAGCATCTCTGCAGTGTAGAAAACAACATCACTGCACTGCAAAATACAGCATGTCTTTACCGCAAAATATAGCAGCACTGCACTGAAAAATACATCTTCCTTGCACTTCAATATTAAGCATCCTTGCACTGCAATACACAGCTTCCTTGTGCTGTGAAATATATTATCCCTTTATTGCACAATATAGCATCACTGCCCTGTAAAATACAGCATCACTGCACTGTATACTATAGTACTCCTCCACTGCAAAATACAGCATCACTGCACTGCAAAGTATAGCACCCCTTTAGGGCTCCTTCACACTAAGGGCGTAATTGCCCTTTTTTCAAGCGCAGTAGATTTTCAAAATCGGCCTCAAAACGCTTGTGCAAAGATTCCCTGAGAGAGTTCACATCTGAGCGGTTAGTTTCCGATCCGCTCAGCAAAGCGTTGCCTGGACCATTTTTGAAGCGATTTTGCTACAATGGAAGGTATAGGAAGAGCGCTAAATGCTCACAAAATCGTTCTGTTACTGACTGACGTCAGGAAGTGAAAAAACGCAATCGTTCTTCAAAAGTTCTTATTAAAAGTGCGTTACAAAAACCGCAGCGCCCACCTGAGCGCTTGGAGGAGAAAAAAAAATCACCCACAAAATCGAAAATCGCTGGCGTCAGCAATTTCGATTTTAGATGTGAACGAGGCCTCACTGCAAAAGCCAGCATCACTGCCCTGTAAAATCCAGCATCACTGCACTGCAAACTATAGTACCTCCTTCACTGCAGAATCCAGCATCACTGCACAACAAAATATAACTTCACTGCACTGCAAACTATAGGACTACTTCACTGCAAAGTACAGCATAACTGCACTGCAAACTATAACTTCACTGCACTGCAAACTATAACTTCACTGCACTGCAAACTATAGGACTACTTCACTGCAAAATACAGCACCACTGCACTGCAAAATATCACTGCACTGCAAACTATAGGACCCCCTTCACTGCAAAATACAGCATCACTGCACTGCAAAATACCACTGCACTGCAAACTATAGGACTACGTCACTGCAAAATACAGCATCACTGCACTTCAAAATATCACTGCACTGCAAACTATAGGACCCCCTTCACTGCAAAATACAGCATCACTGCACAATTTAACGTCACTGCACTGCAAACTATAGGACTACTTCACTGCAAAATACAGCATCACTGCACAATTTAACGTCACTGCACTGCAAACTATAGGACTACTTCACTGCAAAATACAGCATCACTGCACTGCAAACTATAGTACCCCTTTACTGCAAAGTACAGCATCACTGCACTGCAAAATACAACTTCAATGCACTGTAAATTATATTATCCCTTTATTGCAAAATACAGCATCACTTCACTGCAAAATACAGCAGTGAATTAATAAAATTGGTCCTTGGTGGATCCCAAGGGTGGAGTAACACCCCCCACTCAATGATTCTGCAAAGGGGACAAAATAGATACTTATTCAATGTAGGGCCGGATGACACGGGCGATTCCTGGGCGTTACCTGGCGTCTCGGACAAATGCTTTTGCAGAAAAGCATGTAATGACTTTCAGCGGCGATCAGCGTATTTTACCCCTGCAGGGGGACTCAGAAACGCGGTGGTGAAGCGACTCTGGAAGCTGCATGTTACTCCCCAGGTCAGGAAAAATAGGGAACGGAACGTGGCATTCGTTCAAACAAATGTAATGAAACGGGCAGCGCTTAGCCCAGGAGCGTCTCACTCGGAGGAAAACAACCCGCCCTTGTGAACCCACCCTTAAAGGGGCACTACAGCAAAACACTGTACAATTTAAAATATGTGCAAACATATACAAATAAGAAGTACATTTTTCCCCAGAGTAAAATGAGCCATAAATTACTTTTCTCCTATGTTGCTGTCACTTACAGTAGGTAGTAGAAATCTGACAGAAGTGACAGGTTTTGGACTAGTCCATCTCCTCATGGGGGGATTCTCAGGGATTTATTTCTTTTCAAAAGCACTTAGTGAATGGCAGTTGCTCTGTCCAACTGCCCAAAAAACTGTGTAGCGAGCAGGGAAGCCGGCCAGCATCATTGTTTAAATCATTGTTAGGGAATATCTTTAAAAAAGAATAAAAGCCTTGCTGAGAATCCCCTATGAAGAGATGGACTAGTCCAAAACCTGTCACTTCTGTCAGATTTCTACTACCTACTGCAAGTGACAGCAACATCGGAGAAAAGTAATTTATGGCTCATTTTACTCTGGGAGAAATGTACTTCTTATTTGTATACGTTTGCACATATGAAAGAGTAAGGGCACATTTACACTTAATCAGTTGGTACGCGTTAGTGCGCATTAGTACGCGTTTTTTCCATAGCAGTGCATTGGGAAGAAGGTTTCAGTTAAAACCTGTTACGTGTGAAAGGCGCCATAGGGAAACATGGGCATTACTTTATAAATCAGTTTTCTTTCGTTTTAACTGAGAGCAACTGATTATAGCAAATGGCAATCACCATATAAAACATAAAAGAAAAAGAAAAAGAAAATTCTTGCGCTCTTCCCTGGAGACTGCAGTTCAACAAACACAGTGGTGATCTTCTAAACCATCGAGGTCAATGCTCTGTGCTGCTCCACATAGTAGGGCAAAGCAAGTGTCTGTGGAGAAAATGGAGCGCACAATAGTGCATTACCTCTAAGTTTCTTTATTTGTTGATTAAAAGTTATACTCACAAGAGTTAAAAGAAATGGCGCTTTTCAGCGGTGGGGCCAACCGCTTGTACTCCCAGGCAGGGCGGCAGCAGCGCGCTGTGGCCAGCAGCGCGAGTCCCGGTGGCTGGGGATGACCGTCTCGCTGTCGGGGTGGGCGTGGCTCAGATTAGCATGCGTACAGCGTCATTACGCGTTTTCGGCGCACAGCGCCTTCGTCGGATCTGCTGCTGCCGCCCTGCCTGGGAGTACAAGCGGTTGGCCCCACCGCTGAAAAACGCCATTTCTTTTAACTCTTGTGAGTATAACTTTTAATCAACAAATAAAGAAACTTAGAGGTAATGCACTATTGTGCGCTCCATTTTCTCCACAGACACCATATAAAACATCACAGTTTATTGGAACATCTTAAATTATTATTATTAGTAGTATTTATATAGCGCTGGTATATTCCGCAGCGCTGTACAGAGTACATTGTCTTGTCACTAACTGTCCCTCAGAGGGGCTCACAATCTAATTCCTACCATAATCATATGTCTATGTATGTATTGTGTATGTATCGTAGTCTAGGGCCAATTTAGGGGGAAGCCAGTTAACTTAGCTGTATGTTTTTGGGAGGTTGAAGGAAAGTGGAGTGCCCAGAGGAAACCTACGCAGACACGGGGAGAACATACTAACTCCTTGCAGATGCTGACCTGGCTGGGATTCGAACTGGGGACCCAGCGCTGCAAGGCGAGAGCGCTCACCACTACGCCACTGCGCACATGCTAAAAAAGAACCCCACACCTACAAAATACTGGAATACCAATCACGTGCGCAGATAGTAAATTATTAAACTGATAATTGTAGGGATCCAACGCTATCAACATTTAGCTAAACTCCCTATGATTTTATCAGTTCTTCCCAAAAGAGTCCAAGAGACACAAAGAGAGCTTGTTGCAGCTAGTTGTGGAAGGTAATGGTGCTGACAGGTGTTACTGAACATCAGAGCTAGTCTGCTGTATGATTGAGAAGATTGTTCAATCAAAGAACAAGGTCAGCAAAAAGAGGAGGACTGACGGTAGCAGGAAATTCGGGCGCCCGCGGCTAGTGGACACATTTATTGCCCCATAGGAGCTAATACAAATATCGTTAATATGGCGTCCAAGGCTGAAATTTGGGCGCAGGATAAATATCGTTTTCAACATTAGTTATTGTTTTGATACTTGCAATGTTATCATTTTTGTCATATTATTTTGTTTGTATGTACAAATTTTACGTTGTCAAATACATAGCTCCCAACTGTCCCTCTTTTAGAGAGACAGTCCCTCTTTGGGAGCCCTGTCCCTCTGTCCTCCCTATGGCAGTCCCTTGGCAGCTTCGGCGGAACTAGTGGGACAGCGCGGGCAGCGCTGTTGCAGCCAGTCAGGGTCTTTATACTTCGATTATATGGTGAGTCTTCATGTCTTTCTCCTTCTATTATGCCGCTACCTAGATCACCTGTTTATCCTCATTGGCGTTTTGGTCGCCATCTTGTCTATCTTGCCTTCCTTTGCCATCTACCTTCACACTAATGCACCTTCTATTTAATCATCTACCTCATTGCTTTTTGCACAATTTTTCTATTATAAGGGTCTATAGGACCTTATTGATGTTATGAATTTTTGAATGTTTTGTTTCCCCCCTTTTTGTATATTTTTGGTTGAGGGTAATATTAGCACAGAATTGTGATAATTATATAGCAACAGCACTTTATTATAGCGACAGAATTGATGGGGATTTTTTATGTGCATGATTTTTTCACTAGTGTTGGAGGTTGCTTCCCTGGGGCTATATGTGGGGCGATTGTCTCTAGATGATGATTTGTTATTTTGTTTTTTATGATTGAGGCATCGCTATATATATTTTTGTACCACATGACTCCCCGGGTAGGCAGCCTAATTATTTAATATCTTGACATGTGACTCTTTTTGTGATTAATATTATTTAGGGGCCTTGACCCTGATTGGCGGCATGTTTTTAATTGTTTTTATTAAGTTTTGGGCTGGCTATGAATAAAGATTGTTTCAATTGATACTTTGGTTTCAGGCTCGATTTATATATTTTTTGCTCTTATATGGCTATATAACCTTTATTACATTTGAGGGGGACCCTTTTTCTCCTTTTTGTATGTCCTCTGTCCTCCCTATTTCTTCCTCTTTCAGGACTTTGTCCCTCTTTCCTCCATGTCCCTCTGTCCCTCTTTCCTCCCTGTCCTTCTGTCCCTCTTTCCTCCTCATTTGTCTCTCTTTCAGGACTTTGTCTCTCGTTCTATGTAAATATATATATTCTCTACTAAAAAATGTGTTTGATGGACTCTAAACTTTATTCCCATCCTTTAAATTGATATATTACTAATTTTAAAATGTTATTATGAAGGAAAATAAACCAGGATAGAAAGGACCGGTGGGGTTTGAATTATAAACATACAACATATTTTTCCTATGAAATCTTTATGGTATGCAGGACTAGGGGTGTGACGGGGGCGTGATCAGGGGCGTGGCTTAAGTGTCCCTCTATCTCATCTCAAAAAGTTGGGAGGTATGCAAATATTTTATTATTTATACATTTGAAAACAGTGTTTGTGCAAGATTGGGGGGGGGGGGGGGGGCATTAGGGTTAGGCACCACTAGGGGGGTCTTTTAAGCACCACTAGGGGAGGGTTCTTTACAAGTTTTCAGCTTCACTTTGTGCCCATTTTTCCTCTGTTTTATGCTCGCAGGACTGATAGGCCAACTATACTTGTAGTTTTAGTCATCACACCATAAAACAAAGATAAAGGGTTAAGTGAGCATCATGGAAGCATCAGCAGTATCCTCTGTATTGGAATTTGTATAAGTGGGTTACCTTGGTGCAATCTCACCCATTCCACAGGCAGGAATGACGACATCAAGAGATTTACAACGACAACAAACAACATTTGTAAAGCGCTTTTCTTCTCATAGGACTCAAAGCGCATGCACATGGCTCAGACCAGTAATTGGATGATTAGAGGAATCATTCTCTGAGGCCTCGTTCACATCTAAAATCATAATTGCAAACTCAAGCGTTTTTGCGATTTTGTGCGGCGAGTTTTTTTTTTCCCCTCCTGGCGCTGCGTTTTTTGGTAAAAGCACTTTTCCAGAGCGGTTTTGTCATTCACTCCCTGACACAAGTCAGGAAGGGAACTCTTTGACCCAGAAAAGAATAAATACAATGTATTTATTCTAAAAGAAAAATGCAGACGCAATTGCCGCATAAAGCAATTTTGTGAGCGTTTATCGCTCTTCCTATTATAGAAAAACCGCCCCAAAAATGGTACAGGCAACGCTTTGCGGACCTCAAAGCGGACTCAACGTGCTGATATGAGCCTTTTCATAGAAATTCATTGCATAAGCGTTTTGTGGACGATTGTGAAAATCGCCCGTGCTGGAAAAAAGGGCAAAAACGCCCTTAGCGTGAACGAACCCTAAGTCAGCAATTGCCAGGCTAAACAGGTGGCTTTTCAGCCTGGATTGGAATAACTCCAGGGATGGGGCTCTCTTTACTAGGTGTGGTAGGGAATTCCAAAGGGTAGGGACAGCATGACAGAAGGCTCTGGCTCCAAAGGTTTTGAGGTGCACTCTGGGAGTGACCAAGTTTATGGATTTGATTGTCAGCCGTCCAATCTTGAAGAATAGTCTCCACTTTAGTGATAAAGAGAACCCGAGGTGGGGTTCTGACAATGCTTTCCGCATACAGAGGCTGGGTCTGCTTATACTGCCCAGCCTCTGTTGCTAGCCAGATCCCCCCTAAGCCCCCCTGCGCTCTGCTATCCCCCATAAATCACAGCCGCGCTGTCGACACGCAGCATGTCACAGCAGGTTGTGTTTACCTATGTACTGTCAGTCTCGGCGCTCCCCCCGCCTCCTGCATAGCTCCGGTCCCCGCCCGCGTCCACTCCTTCCCTGCTGATTGGAGGGAAGGGACGTGGGCGGGGACCGAAACTATGCAGGAGGTGGGGGGAGCGCCGAGACTGACAGTACAAAGTTAAACACAGCCCGCACAGTGCGGCTGTGATTTATGGGGGATAGCAGAGCGCAGGGGGGGCTTAGGGGGGATCGGGATAGCAACAAAGGCTGGGCAGTATAGGCAGACCCAGCCTCTGTATGCGGATAGCATTGTCAGAACCCCACCTCAGGTTCTCTTTAAAGAATCGGTGTAATGTGACAGTGGTGAGGCTGGTTTGTTAGCCATCTGGCAGTAGCCATCTGTACTAATTGCAGGCAGTACAGGTCCTTGTTTGGGAAGCCTGTATAAAACCCTGTTGAGACATCAGGTTCTTGCTTTGGATTTCAAGTAGGATCAGCTCCATACAGCATGGTGGTTTGATGGTTTTCAATCGAACATTCGTTGCTGCCATGTGGCCAGCAGCACCCAAGTTCTCAAAGTGTCCATAGTGGGAAGACAATCAGAGCAACATGTGTAGACCATTTTATGGCTAGCTGCCCCAGGTTTTAATTGTTAATTAGAGGTTAGGTCTCTTCCGTGGGGACCCCTCACCGTGGTGGAAGAGTCTAGTACTAAACAATCTGCGTGCAAAACTGTTTTTGGAAGTTAACGTCCTCCATTCGCTGCATCTGTTTTGAATGCAAGTTGTGTAATTTTCCTGTGTTTTGTGCTCTGCACATCTATGCTGCAGGTCAATTCGGGTGCAGCCTGCATTTGGAAAAGCTGCGATTTCCTCCTGTTAAACAATCAGACCAACGTACAGTCAGTCCTCTCTCGTCACATGTGGTGCCAGTAAACTGAGTAGTTTCGCCAGCCGAGCCGGCTTTGTCAAAGCGAAACAGGTCAGCTTAACTGAAGTTCAGCTTTACTGCGCTGGCCACATATACCGCAGTACAGAACCTGATCCAGTTATCCCCGAGACAAAGCCTAACCTGAAAACCACCTCTAATACAAACCTGACATAATCATCTCTTATAAAACACCTGATCCTAATTACCTGTCATACAGAAGTGGATCCAATCATCCCTAATAAATAGCCTGACCCAAATTACTCAAATACCGAACCTGATCCATAAGTTCTAAAGCCTGTTACACATCCCTGGCATCCCTTTAGATGTGCATGCCCATGCCACTAGAGGTTCCACTCTCTGTCAGTCTATACATCTGCATGTCTAAAGAAATACAAGAAAGCCTCTATGAAGTTGTTCTGCTGTTTTTCTACGTTTTAATGTCCCGCCCGGCAGTACATCGGTACCAATGGAGAGAGGAGTATGGCTCCTCCTCTTGGCTGTCTCCTTTGCCTGTCCATTTTTAAAGAATGATGATTGTTAGTTGCTGACAGCTCCAGGCTGGTCATGAAATACTGAACATCTCGCTTGTTTTACCAAATGCTCTAATGTTTTATAAATTTACATTCTCTGAGCTATTTACCGCACAAGATAGTAATTTACCCAACTAGTCCGTAATGTTACTTTTCCCTGCGGTATCAGCCTTAGTGAAATTACATCTGACAAGATGTTAGGTAAAATCAGCTGTTCTCTGCGTTACTGAATGTGGCAATGCATAGTGAGCCCACCGCCTCACCCAAACATCACCGGTACAAAACTGACTATGTTATTCCTCATACACAGCCTGGCTTCAGCCTCCCTTACACAAAATGACAAAGCAGCTGTAAAGCATAGCCTCAGAGCAAAACTAAGCAACAGTAAAAACACTTTTATAGCATATCAATTCACAGCAATGTAAATGGTGCCTTCTTCCTTCAGCTGTGAATTGCACTTTTTACCGCCCACGGCCCACTATCACCAGCTGCCCCCGGACCAATAGCGTCCTAACCCCCCCCCCCCCCCTCACACACACACACACACACACACACCGCAGGCAGTGGCGTAGCTAAGGAGCAGTGGGCCCCGGTGCAAGTTTTACAACGGGACCCCCCCAAGCACTTTATACATAACAATTGATACGGCGCACCAAAACCTGCCAATGGCAACTACAGTGTCAGAGGTGCAAGAAGGGGATGGGGAGCAGCTTGTTACTGATTACCCACAAGCACTCTATACATAGCAATCCCTGCCAATGGCAACTACAGTGTCAGAGGTGCAAGAAGGGGATGGGGAGCAGCTTGTTACTGATTACCCCCAAGCACTCTATACATAGCAATCCCTGCCAATGGCAACTACAGTGTCAGAGGAGCAAGAAGGGGATGGGGAACAGGTTGTTACTGATTACCCACAAGCACTCTATACATAGCAATCCCTGCCAATGGCAAATACAGTGTCAGAGGTGCAAGAAGGGGATGGGGAGCAGCTTGTTACTGATTACCCCCAAGCACTCTATACATAGCAATCCCTGCCAATGGCAACTACAGTGTCAGAGGTGCAAGAAGGGGATGGGGAACAGCTTGTTACTGATTACCCACAAGCACTCTATACATAGCAATCCCTGCCAATGGCAACTACAGTGTCAGAGGAGCAAGAAGGGGATGGGGAACAGGTTGTTACTGATTACCCACAAGCACTCTATACATAGCAATCCCTGCCAATGGCAAATACAGTGTCAGAGGTACAAGAAGGGGATGGGGAGCAGCTTGTTACTGATTACCCCCAAGCACTCTATACATAGCAATCCCTGCCAATGGCAACTACAGTGTCAG
Source organism: Hyperolius riggenbachi (assembly GCF_040937935.1). Classification (NCBI taxonomy): domain Eukaryota; kingdom Metazoa; phylum Chordata; class Amphibia; order Anura; family Hyperoliidae; genus Hyperolius; species Hyperolius riggenbachi. The sequence goes on along the minus strand of NC_090655.1, from coordinate 9,895,545 downwards.
AGGTGCAAGAGGGGGATGGGGAGGAGCTTGTTACTGATTACCCCCAAGCACTCTATACATAGCAATCCCTGCCAATGGCAACTACAGTGTCAGAGGTGCAAGAAGGGGATGGGGAGCAGCTTGTTACTGATTACCCCCCAAGCACTCTATACATAGCAATCCCTGCCAATGGCAACTACAGTGTCAGAGGTGCAAGAAGGGGATGGGGAGCAGCTTGTTACTGATTACCCCCAAGCACTCTATACATAGCAATCCCTGCCAATGGCAACTACAGTGTCAGAGGTGCAAGAGGGGGATGGGGAGGAGCTTGTTACTGATTACCCCCAAGCACTCTATACATAGCAATCCCTGCCAATAGCAAATACAGTGTCAGAGGTGCAAGTAGGGAATGGAGAGCAGCTTGTTAATGATTACCGATATTCAAAGCATCTATAGAAGTGATTATTTCCTGCACAGGGCCAATAGAGAGCTAATATTGTACTTGAGGGAGGGCCCCTCTGACCCAAGGGCCCCGATGTGGTTGCAACCTCTGCCACCCTTATTGCTATGCCACTGACCGCAGGGATTAGAATGTAGGATCCTCTGAGGACAGTTAGTGCCATGATGGCAGGGATTACATTATTAGCTCCTCTGAGGAAAGTTAGTGAAGTGATGGCAGGGATTACATTATAAGATCCTCTGAGGACAGTTAGTGACATGATGGCAGGGATTACATTATAAGATCCTCTGAGGACAGTCAGCGACATGAAGGCAGGGATTACATTATAAGATCCTCTGAGGACAGTTAATGACATGATGGCAGGGATTACATTATAAGCTCCTCTGAGGACAGTTAAGGTAGCCATACACTGGTCGATTTGCCATCAGAATCAACCAACAGATAGATCCCTCTCTGATGGAATCTGATCAGAGAGGGATCGTATGGCTGCCTTTATTGCAAACAGATTGTGAATTGATTTCAGCCTGAAACCGTTCACAATCTGTGGTGGTGGTGGTGGTGCTGCCGCTCCCCCCGCCCGCATGCCCGCATACATTACCTGCTCCGCCGGCGCGACTCCAGTCCCCAGGTCTCCGCTGTCTTCTCCGCTCTGGTCTGATCTCCGGGTCTAGCATGCTTCACTTCTTCCTGCCCGGCAGGAAGTTTAAACAGTAGAGCGCCCTCTACTGTTTAAACTTCCTGCCGGGCTAGAAGAAGTGAAGCATGCTGGACCCGGAGACCAGACCAGAGCGGAGACGGAGCAGCGGTGACCGGGGTGAGTCGCGCCGGCGGAGCAGGTAATGTATTGCCACTCTATTGCGTCAGTCGTCGGGCACTCGAACGCCGCTAGCGACGCGCTCCCTACTCGCGGGCGATCGACGGTAATTTTCCGCACGGAGCGATCGACGGGATCGGGCGAAATGGATCGAAATTTGGCGTGTAGCGCGAACAATTTGCAGCAGATTCGATCCCAGTGATCGAATCTGCTGTCGAAACGGCGGCAAATCGGGCCAGTGTATGGCCAGCTTTACATTATAAAACCCTCTGAGGACAGTTAATGACGTGATAACAGGGATTACATTATAAGATCCTCTGAGGACAATAGTGACGTGATGGCAGGGATTACATTATAAACTCCTCTGAGGACAGTTAGTGACATGATGGCAGGGATTATTATTATTATTATTTAGTATTTATATAGCGCCGACATATTACGCAGCGCTGTACAGTGTATATATATATCTTGTCACTAACTGTCTCTCAAAGGAGCTCACAATCTAATCCCTAACATTGCCATATGTCTATATTATGAAGTGTAAGTACTTGTAGTCTAGGGCCAATTTTTTTTTTTTACATTATAAATTACATTATTAACATTATTACATTATAAACTCCCCTGAGGACAGTTAGTGACATGATGGCAGGGATTACATTACAAACTCCTCTGAGGACAGTTAGTGACATGATGGCAGGGATTGCATTATAAACTCCTCTGAGGACAGTTAGTGACATGATGGCAGGGATTACATTATAAACTCCTCTGAGGACAGTTAGTGAAGTGATGGCAGGGATTACATTATAAACTCCTCTGAGGACAGTTAGTGACATGATGGCAGGGATTGCATTATAAACTCCTCTGAGGACAGTTAGTGACATGATGGCAGGGATTGCACTATAAACTCCTCTGAGGACAGTTAGTGACATAGTGGCAGCAGTGAGATCGTCCGGGTATCGTCCGCTAATCACCCAAGTCAGGACGGACCCTAAGATTAGGCATGAGTAGGGGGTGGTTAAGGTTAGGCATTCAGGGGGAGTGGTTAGAGTTAGGTATCATAGAGGGAGGGGTCTGTGTGAGAATAGGGTTAGGCGTAGCTGTAGCAAAATATTGGTACATTTTACCAATATTTTACGGTCGCAAAAATACCTCTCTAAAATAGTAGAATATCAGTAAAGTACAGATTTTCTACTATTGGTTATTCCCAGGTGCCCTAATTTCACTGCTCCTCTATTTCATTCCAGTGCCTTGCCCATAGACTCCTTACTTTTTTACAAAAGGATTTGAACCCTGTTCAAAGGCTCACACCCTATATCAAAGTTTTATTGAGCAATAAATTCAACAAGGAAACAACAACAAATACAGCCTAGTGAATGAGCTTAGTACATATCACAAGACACATCAGCAGCATATATCAAAAGTATCAAAAATAAACAAGTTGCAAATATAACCAAATAGGGGCTACTGAGCATGAAAATGCACCAGCAAAATGAAATACTGAACAAAAATCCAGCTGTATAAACAGCCAACACCTCATATAGTGGTCTCAATGCAAGGGATTGATAATAAGAGTTCTGTATATATATATATATATATAATGTACATTTGTTGCAGAATAAAATGCTTTATAATTTTTTTCCCAAACTCGCTGTCACTTCCAGGAGGCAGCAAAAATCTGGCAGACCTGACAAGTTTTGGACTAGTCCATCTACTCATGGGGCACTCTCTGGGTTTTCTTAATTTTCAAAATCACTTACTGAATAGCAGTTGCTCAGCCCAACTGCCAGAATAGCATGCAAGTGAGTAGGGAGGCTGGCCTGCCTCCTGATATACGGTAGATCCTTTTCATAGAGTGTTTTTGTAAAGAATAAAGGAGGTACTGAGAAATCCCCCTAAAGGAGATGAACTAGTCCAAAACCTGTCAGATCTGTCGGATTGTTACAGCCTACTGTAATGTGACAATGAGATAGGAGAAAGGTATTTTATGGTGCATTTTACTCTTGGAAAAAAATGAATTTCTTATAAATATGCATATTAAATTTTACAGTTTTTCACAAACATGATCCTTAGATAATCAGAGAGAACAACATAAACTAATCGAAGGCAAAAAGCTAAGAGTCTCCAACCCAGCCTCAAGCACATGCTTTAAGCCTTTTGTATCCCTGAATTTGTACCAAGTTGCCCAGATCTTAGCACAGAGTTCAGTCCTATCCTGGGCAGTCAAGTTAAGCTAAAATCTTAATCCACAACAAAACTATAAAAATGTGTGCAGAAGTGAAAAGGTTCCAATAAATCTGGGCTCAGCTAGTTTAAAGTAATTACGGCTTAGCGCGTGTTGTGCCATGATAACGTACAAACACTTTTGTTAGCGCGCATAAAACTTTACGCGTGTTACAATGCACGTTAAACGCACAGCACGGTCATGCTATGCGTTAGCACGATTTAGTGAATCAACCCCAAGGTATTTTACTTTTTATCTGCTTCTGGATTTTTTTATACCATTTATGATTTTTGTGTATACCATTTATGATTAGCAGCACGAGGAATATTATGTTTTTATTGCTAGACTAGTGTTAGGCCTTCCCCGAGGGGTCCGTCATCGCCATGGGGAAGTCTATTAGGTAATAATCTGTGCATACATTATTTACTGAAGCTAACACCCCCCTTTGCCTGTAGTGAGTGCTAGGTGTGTAATGTTGTCCAGTTCCTGGAGCTCTGCACATCCATGCAGATTGATCATTCAGGTATAACGTCTGTTTGAAAGTGCTGCCATGTCTCCCCTCTGGATTTTTTTTGCTGTCTTGAATCCTCATCTGTGATACATTTTCATATAGGAAGAGGATAAATGTTTGAAGAGTGGCACAGACAGCTGCAAATAAACATATATAATAAGGGCCAGTTCACTCAGACGGCTGCTGGCGGCTCGCTTTGCTGTGACTAAATGCTTTTCAGCCACCACTCAGGAAAGGGTTTGACATTGTTTGCCTCGATTCATCAACGCATTTGAGCCTAGGTGGATAGACTGTAACAACGAACACCACCGACACCAGTAGCTATATGTAGTGTTCGGGAGATCTAATTCGACTGTGGCACTTGACTAAACTACGGTATTTGACTGTAAAGGATGGTAGATGAACACACCCATTCATCTCAATGACAATGCAATCACGATGTGGTGGTCCCAGTGTCACAAAACTATGGATACTGACACCAATAACCTGATTAATATCCTTACATTTATCAGTGATGCCAGCGTCTTTACTGCTGGCAAAATAATCTCTGTGGGACGTCCTCCCACATGTGGTGAGCTATCTTCATCCGCTGTTACCTTTGCCAAAAGTTATTATCGTCCATTTACCTTGCTCAGATGTTATCGTCATCCGATGTTACCCTCCCCAATATCTTCATCCCTTTACTGCCTTCACCAAATGTTATGGTCTTTCATTGTTCCCTTCACCAAAAATGATCTTCATCCAAAGTTCCCTTCACTAAAATTATCTTCATTCAATGTTACCTTCACCAAAATTACCTTCATCCAACGTTACCTTCACCAAAATTATCTTTATCCAACGTTATCTTCACCAAAATTATCTTCATCCAATGTCACCTTCACCAAAATTACCTTCATCCACTGTTACCTTCACTAAAATTACCTTCATCCAATGTTACCTTCACCAAAATTATCTTTATCCAACGTTATCTTCACCAAAATTATCTTCATCCAATGTCACCTTCACCAAAATTACCTTCATCCACTGTTACATTCCCCAAACAGTGACATTTCCATACATTACCAATTTGCCGCTCCATTTATGTGTGCTCAGTGGCAGGATCTCCCCAAAGGAGCATTTGAAAAAGTTGCAGCCAAAAATGGGCACAATTGTTATTTATCGATATATGTGGGCGCAATTGTTATTTATCGTAATATAGAAAGCCGTTATATAGAAAGCCATAATATAGAAGGCACCACTAGGAGGTTTTAGGGTTAGGCACCACCAGGAGGGGTCTTAGGGTTAGGCACCACCAGGAGGGGTCTTAGGGTTAGGCACCACAAGGGGGAGTCTTAGGGTTAGGCACCACCAGGGGGAGTCTTAGGGTTAGGCACCACCAGGAGGGGTCTTAAGGTCCGTACACACGCCGGACTTTAGGCAACGACGGACCCGTCGTTGCCTAAAGTCCGGCGTGTGTACGGACCTTTAGGGTTAGGCACCACAAGGGGGAGTCTTAGGGTTAGGTACCACCAGGGGGAGTCTTAAAGGGAACCAGAGAGGAACCTTAATAAAAAATAGTACAAGCTTTTATACATACCTGGGGCTTCTTCCAGCCCCATAAGCCTGGATCGCTCCCACGCCGCCATCCTCCGCTTCCTGTATCGGCGGTACCGGGTCCCATCACTTCTGGCGGACACGGCCAATTGTCCGCATCACAGGGGCTCCCTCCATACCCGTACGCATGCGGCTGCGCAGTAGGCAGCCTCATGCGTAATTGTATAGAGGGAGCTCCGTGTGATGCGGAGAATCGGCCGTGTCCGCCGGCGCTGGCCGACTCGCGGCAATGACGGGACCCGGTACCGGCGGATCCAGGCAGCAGAGGACGGCGGCGTTGGAGCGATCCGTGCGTATGGGGCTGGAGGAAGCCCTAGGTATGTATAAAAGCTTCCCCCCAACGTCTCTGGTTCCCTTTAAGGTTAGGCACCACCAGGGTTGTTTTAGGGTTAGGCTCCACCAGGGGGGTCTCAGGGTTAAGCACCACCAGGAGGGGCCTTAGGGTTAAGGTGCATACACGCCCGGCGGATGGTTCAGGAACAGCCTTATCAGTCCGCCGACAGTGTGTACACATGCACTCCAGTCTGCTGAAAACCCGCCCAGCGGGAGGTGCCGACGGACCCGTCGTTGGCTGCTGTCGTGCGTGTGTATGCACCTTTAGGCACCACAAGGGGGAGTCTTAGGGTTAGGCACCACCAGGGTGGTTTTAGGGTTAGGCACCACCAGATAGGTCTTAGGATTAGGCACCACCAGGGGAGTCTTAGGGTTAGGCACCACCAGGGGGGTCTTAGTGTTATGCAGCACCAGGGGGGTCTTAGGGTTAAGCACCACAGGGGGAACTTAGGGTTAGGCACTACCAGCGGGAGGTTTCTGTTTGAGAGTAGGGAGAGGTCAGGTTACAGTTAGGTTCAATATTATCGGTAAATGTACTGATAATGTAATAACGCAATTAAATTATTATTATTTGTTTTACTGTTTTTGTTATTTAACGTTGTGCTTAAATTGTTATTTACTGATTTTGCTAGTAAAAGTGTTATTTAACGTCGCACCTAAATTAGCTCGCAACTTTTTCAAATGTACGCCTCCCCAAGGTTTATCCAATGTCCCCACAGTGATCCTTCCATTCAGCTGTGACTTGCCTTGGAAGATGTACAGCTTCTGAGATGACAGATGCTGCTTGATGCCATGGACAAATGGCAGAGGCATCTGCTGGGCAGTGTCGCCACACTTGGCAGGAGGCCTCAGAGAAGCCACCAGGGGGCATCTGCCATCCAGACGCCTGCTTGTTGTGACACAGCATGTACCATAACCTCTGCAGAAACTCTGCCTGCCATAAAGACTGTCCCAAATGCTAACATAACATCGAGCTGTTCTCAGTCCTGCTGGGGACGTGTGATGTGGTAATATAATCTCTAACACATGGAGAGTAAGAGGACTTCTGTACCAAAAAAGCTAAAGTCTTTAGCAGCATCATAGAGGTATAAAAAAGGACCAGAGGGCTGGGGGTAGGTAGTATTAAGGTGGCCACACACAATACAATAAAATGATCCAATTTTACGTCAATTCAATAAATATGATCGGATCTCCCGGAAAAAATCCAAAGCTTTTTTTTCATTCGACTAAAAAATCCGATAAGATTTCCCGGTTTTTATGATCGATCCGGAATGCTCGAAATTTTTCTTCAATTTTTCTAAAGATTGTGTGGTGTGTGTTAGATTGTCAATTTATTAACCATTTCAGCCCGTGGGGATTTTTCACCTTATGCATCAGAGCAATTTTCACCTCCCATTCATTCGCTAATAACTTTATTACTACTTAACACAATTTATTGATCTTTATCTTGTTTTTTTCCGCCACTAATTAGGCTTTCTTTGGGGGGTACATTTTGCTAAGAATTATTTTTTTATAAATGCATTTTAACAGGATTTATAAGAAAAAATGGAAAAAAATCATTATTTCTCAGTTTTCGGCCATTATAGCGTTAAAATAATCCATGCTACCATAATTAAACCTATGTATTTTATTTGCCCGTTTGTCTCGGTTATGACACCATTTAAATTTTGTCCCTATCACAATGTATGGCACCAATATTTTATTTGGAAATAAAGGTGCATTTTTTCCATTTTGTGTCCATCACTATTTACAAGCTTATAATTTTAAAAATGTTTGTAGTATACCCTCTTCAAATGCATATTTAAAAAGTTCAGACCCTTAGGTAACTATTTATGTCTTTTTTTTTTTTCTTTTTTTTATTGTAATTTTTTTTTTCCATTAAAAATTTTATTTGGGTAATATTTTGGTGTGGGAAATAAACAGTTAATTTTTAATGTTATTATATGTGTAAATTGTAATGTAAAAAATATGTAAATGTAGTTTTACTATTTGGCCACAAGATGGCCACCTTGAATTTTGTTTTCCCTCCTTGTGCTTCTCGCTAAGCGGAAGCACAAGGGGGATGCAGAAATGTTTAAGTGCAAAAAGACTGAAGCCTCTTGTAAGAGCGCTTCGCTTTTTCTGCTGGGGACACAGATCGGTGATCGAGAACCATGTTCCCGTTCATTGATCCCAGGGCTACCGGGTGACAGTGCGGGGGGGAAAGGGGCGCGCCTGCGATCGTGCCGAAGCGTGGCACCGCAGCAGAGCAGCCGCCCGGACGTGAGCTTCATGTCCGGGTGGCAGAAATGGTTAATATACCCACCCTAGCAATTTTCTCAGTGTTTCCAATCATTTTTATCATAATTGGGGAAAAATGTAACATGTGTGTGGTACATTGGTCCTATTTTTGAAATGTTACAATCAGAAAAATTGATTGTAATTCTTAAATTGAACAGATATTTAAAAAATGGTATGGTGTGTGGCCACCTTAAAGAGAATCTGTACTCTAATATTCTTATGCTAAAAAGCATACCATTCTATTCCTTATTTTCTCCTGTGCCCCTCTGTGCTGTTTCTGCCACTCTCTGCTGCAATCCTGGCTTGTAATTGCCAGTTTTAGGCAGTGTTTACAAACAAACTAACACGCTTGTGATAGGCTCACATAAACAAAGTGTGTGAGTCATACAGAGTGTGCAGGGGGCCTGCAGAGGGTGTGTATCGCTTCTATCCAATCACAAGCAGCCCTGCACATTCCACACATTCAAGCCTTAGCCCGACAGACACGACAGAGGAAAGGAGATAAGATTTATTACAGAGACAGTGCAATTAGGAAAGGCTGCAGTAAGCCAGAGCACATTAGAACAGGCATAGGAACTTATAGGATAGAAGAACTAAGGCTGAAAAATGTGTTACAGAGTCTCTTTATAGAGACACCGTAACAAAAATTGCATCCTGTTTTTTATCATCCTACAAGTTCCAAAAGCTATTCTAATGTGTTCTGGCTTACTGCAGCACTTTCTGCTATCACAGTCTCTGTAATAAATCAATGTATCTTTCCCCTGTCAGACTTGTCAGCCTGTGTCTGGAAGGCTGCCAAGTTCTTCAGTGTTGTGGTTCTGCTATGAACTCCCCCTTCCAGGCCCCTCTATGCACACTGCCTGTGTGTTATTTAGATAAGGGCAGCTTCTCTCTTCTCTTTTACAAGCTGGATAAATCGTCCTCTGAGCTGGCTGGGCTTTCACATACTGTGGAGTTACAGACACAGGCAGAGCTGTTTGCAGGAAGAAAGGAGCAGCCTGAAACTTCAGTGCATGAGAGATGCAGGGGGAAAGAAACACACAAATGATCTCTTGAGATTCAGAAGGAAGGGTGTATACAGCCTGCTTGTGTATGGATGTATTTTCTATGTGTGGACATACTGTACATCAACCTACTTCCTGTTTTGGTGGCCATTTTGTTTGTTTATAAACAAACTTTTTAAAACTGTTTTTAACCACTTTTAATGCGGCGAGGAGCGGTAAAATTGTGACAGAGGGTAATAGGAGATGTCCCCTAACGCACTGGTATGTTTACTTTTGTGTGATTTTAACAATACAGATTCTCTTTAAGGCTAAGTTCACTTTATGGGCATTATTCACAAAAGCGTTATGACTGCTATCACGGCAGTTATCACGCGATCTGCCGCGTGCGTAAAGAATTACGTTCATGTGTAAACGAATGTTTGCGCGCAATCACGCGCATGAAACGCGCATGTGATCGCACGCAAACCTTCCTTTACATGCGAACGTAATCCTTTTATGCGCGCAAACCTTCACGTGCGGCAGATCGCGTGATAATTGCCGTGATAGCAGTTATCACGCTTTTGTGAATCAAGCCCTATGAGCCTTACATAGCTTATCCTATAGAGCCATATCAATCTGGAGTTGGGATGGAATTTTTCCCTTTTAAGGCTAATTGGCCCAGGCCTGGTAAAGTTTGTCGCCTTCCTCTGGATCATCCGTGATATGTGCGGGGTCAGGATGGTGTTTTTTATTATTATTATTTTTTTTTTGCTCTTTGGACTTCATGAACGGATGCCTTTTTTTAACTAAACTAACTATGTAACTAATGTATCAGCTTAAAATCATCTTCAAAATCATCAAAAGATCTTATTAGCTGTTTTTCATAATTCAATTCAATCATAATTGAAAGTGTGTACCAGGCTTAAAGGGGTTCTGTGTTTTTAAAAAAAAAAACATTTAAGACAAAAACTGACACTTACCTGAGGCCTCTACCGGCCCCCTGCAGCTGTCATGTCCCGCGCCGTCCTCTACCATCCTCCATTCCCCGCCGCCGGTCACCGTCTAATTATTTGTGTAACTAGATGAGTGTAACCGAGCCTGCATGGCTACGGACGCGCGCATCCTAGCTCACGCTTGCTTCTCCGGGAGCTTACTGCGCAGGTGCAGTACAAAGTTTTCTTGTACTGCGCCTGCGCAGTAAGCTCCCGGAGACACAAGCGTGAGCTAGGATGCGCGCGTCCGTAGCCATGCAGGCTCGGTTACACTCATCTAGTTACACAAATAATTAGACGGTGACCGGCGGCGGGGAATGGAGGATGGTAGAGGACGGCGGGGGACATGACAGCTGCAGCGGGCTGGTAGAAGCCTCAGGTAAGTGTCAGTTTTTGTTTTAAAAAATCCCCACAGAACCCCTTTAAGGGTAAAGCCTGGCACACACCTTCAATTATAATTGGCAAATCACTCACCAATTTTACCACCTCCATGTAGTATGAGGGTCAACAGATATTGGGCTTGATTCACAAAGCGGTGCTAACAGTTAGCACGCTTTTGAAAAGCCCTTTATCACACCTAAAACCTCTTTGCGCGTGCTAATTAGCGCTCGCGCGCAAAGTCCCGCGCGCAAAGCTCTGCGCGCTCAAAGACCGGTGCGCGTGAAACGTCGCATAGGATGCAACGAAAAAGGCACACCCTGGGCTTGATTCACTATGCTGTGCTAACCTAGTTAGCACGCCTAAAGGCTTTGGGTGTGCTAACTAGGGTGCTAAGTACTCAGCACACACCAGTGAAAATTAGATCGCGCACAAAGTCCCGCACGCAAAACTTTGTGCGTGCACTGTGCGGTGCGTGTGAAACGTTGCATCGTGGTGCGACGAAAACAGCGCACCCGATGTGCCTATAAGGTCGTTTTGGGTGCGACCTTAACACTGTGCACGCACAAAGTTTTGCGTGCGGGACTTTGTGCGCGATCTAATTTTCACTGGTGTGTGCTAAGTACTTAGCATCCTAGTTAGCACACCCAAAGCCTTTAGGCGTGCTAACTAGGTTAGCACTACGTAGTGAATCAAGCCCAGGGTGCGCGGTTTTCATTGCACCCTATGCGACGTTTCTCGCACACCGGCCTTTGCGCGTGCAGAGCTTTGCGCACAGGACTTTGCGCGTGATCTGATTCAGCTTGGTGCGTGCTAACTACTTAGCACCCTAGTCAGCACGTCCAAAGCCTTAAGGCATGCTAACTAGGTTAGCACCGAATAGTGAATCAGGCCCGCCCATTGAATACTGTGAACAGATTGTGTAGGTAAGTCCGCATACTACATGGAGGTGGTAACATTGGTCAGTGATTGGCCAATTATAAATAAAATTGTTTACGAGGCTTTAGTCATGAACATGCAAATGCCCAAGAGGAACTAATTTTCTAATATATATAACCTCAGCTCACCAATTAAATCTTTGCCAGGACACTATATGCATGGAGTTTGAATGTTCTCCCCATACTTGCTTCCTCCCACATCCAAGATACATATTGATAATACATATTAATTGCCTTTCCCTCCAAAAGCTGTTCCTGGACTGTGGTATGGACATTAGATTGTGAGCTCCTCTGTGGGTCTGTTCATCAGCGTAGATTATATATCACTGTCAGCTCTAGATAAATGCTTAAAGGACAGCTATTGTGAGAGGAATATGGAGGCTGCCATATCTATTTCCTTTTAAACAATACCAGTTGCCCGGCAGCCCTGCTGATCTATTTGGCTGCAGTAGTGTCCGAATCTCACCAGAAACAAGCATGCAGCTAATCTCATCAGATCTGACAATAATGTCAGAAACGCCTGATCTAAAAGTATTAGAAGCAGAGGATCAGCAGGACAGCCAGGTAACTGGTATTGCTTAAAAGGAAATAAATATGACAGTCTCCATATAGCTCTCACTTCAGTTGTCCTTTAATAATGATACAGCGAAACACACTGTTACTTAATAATATATTACGGTGGAACATGTTTTTATTGCGGCGAGTCTCTGAAAATCAGAGGCTTCAGCACGTAAACAAGTACTTGTGGGTTTATGGGGCATTCGGCCCTGAACGGTCATCGGAGGGTTCGATCTCTGACCCCCGAGGAGGACAGCACTTGTACATGTTTATCAGGAGTAACAGTTTGTGAAATGCAGACTGTGTTATGCCACATAAGGATTCTCAGGTCATTTGTATTCCTCACCTGCTGTGTATCTGGAACAGAAGATTGTGAAATGGCTCACATGTCCAGTATGGTGAGGAAGATGTAAACTGTAGAGGATTTGTCCTCTTTATAGGATAAATATGTCAGATCTTATAGCTCAAATGACAAAGGTGGACTTGTTGATTTTTCCCATCGATATCTGCTACAAATCAATGCCGCAGCCAATTCACAATCGATCGAATTTGGTCCAAAATCAACTGATCCGGTCAATCGCACTGGATAGCTTACGCTGAAGAGCTGTGAATGGCAACAGTGCTGAATGACTGCTTGACCTGGTTGTGCCTCTCTAGAACAAGCATACAGTCGGAGATCATTTTACAGCCAGAGATCATTTTAGTATCTGTTAATGATGAATTTTACTACAGCATTGTTGAGCTACATACTCACTAACAGATGGATCGGGGATCCCATGGCGACGCAACCCGATGAATGAGCATTCCCCAATATATCTTCCTACCATGGGAACACGGAAATACACACGAGGGGGGCGAACAAGAATTCCAACGAGTCGTTGGGAATCTTAAAGATCAGATCCGCAGTGAAGGTTCAAGGTTGCAAGACATTGTTCGTTTAATTGGGCACACATACCCACAGTGTGAAATCGCGAATGGCACAGAAAAATCACAGAACGTGGGAAAAATTGCACAAGAAGTTGCTACGTGGGTACATGCCGAAAGCTCTGCAAGTCATGCAATTTTCAGAACAAGATGGATTTTCCCCATGCCTATGAGACAACACATTCTGTAGCTTTGGTCAGCTCAGTTGTAGGTAATGTTGCGTACACACATCCAATTTTGATTGACCAATAACTTACAGATTTGATCACCTTCTTGTATTATCAGGGTCAACAGACTTAGAATACTGTGAACAGATTGTGTAGGTAAGCTGTGTAGGTAAGCTGTGTAGGTAAGCTGTGTAGGTAAGCTGTGTAGGTAAGTTGTGTAGGTAAGCTGTGTAGGTAAGCTGTGTAGGTAAGCTGTGTAGGTAAGCTGTGTAGGTAAGCTGTGTAGGTAAGTTGTGTAGGTAAGTTGTGTAGGTAAGCTGTGTAGGTAAGTTGTGTAGGTAAGCTGTGTAGGTAAGCTGTGTAGGTAAGCTGTGTAGGTAAGCTGTGTAGGTAAGCTGTGTAGGTAAGCTGTGTAGGTAAGAAGCTGTGTAGATAAGCTGTGTAGGTAAGAAGCTGTGTAGGTAAGAAGCTGTGTAGGTAAGCTGTGTAGGTAAGCTGTGTAGGTAAGCTGTGTAGGTAAGCTGTGTAGGTAAGTTGTGTAGGTAAGCTGTGTAGGTAAGCTGTGTAGGTAAGCTGTGTAGGTAAGCTGTGTAGGTAAGCTGTGTAGGTAAGTTGTGTAGGTAAGTTGTGTAGGTAAGCTGTGTAGGTAAGTTGTGTAGGTAAGCTGTGTAGGTAAGCTGTGTAGGTAAGCTGTGTAGGTAAGCTGTGTAGGTAAGTTGTGTAGGTAAGCTGTGTAGGTAAGCTGTGTAGGTAAGCTGTGTAGGTAAGAAGCTGTGTAGGTAAGCTGTGTAGGTAAGAAGCTGTGTAGGTAAGCTGTGTAGGTAAGCTGTGTAGGTAAGCTGTGTAGGTAAGTTGTGTAGGTAAGTTGTGTAGGTAAACTGTGTAGGTAAGCTGTGTAGGTAAGCTGTGTAGGTGAATTGTGTAGGTAAGCTGTGTAGGTAAGTTGTGTAGGTAAGTTGTGTAGGTAAGTTGTGTAGGTAAGCTGTGTAGGTAAGTTGTGTAGGTAAGCTGTGTAGGTAAGCTGTGTAGGTAAACTGTGTAGGTAAGCTGTGTAGGTAAGCTGTGTAGGTAAGCTGTGTAGGTAAGCTGTGTAGGTAAGCTGTGTAGGTAAGCTGTGTAGGTAAGTTGTGTAGGTAAGTTGTGTAGGTAAACTGTGTAGGTAAGCTGTGTAGGTAAGCTGTGTAGGTGAATTGTGTAGGTAAGCTGTGTAGGTAAGTTGTGTAGGTAAGTTGTGTAGGTAAGTTGTGTAGGTAAGCTGTGTAGGTAAGTTGTGTAGGTAAGCTGTGTAGGTAAACTGTGTAGGTAAGCTGTGTAGGTAAGCTGTGTAGGTGAATTGTGTAGGTAAGCTGTGTAGGTAAGCTGTGTAGGTAAGTTGTGTAGGTAAGTTGTGTAGGTAAGTTGTGTAGGTAAGCTGTGTAGGTAAGTTGTGTAGGTAAGCTGTGTAGGTAAGCTGTGTAGGTAAGCTGTGTAGGTAAGCTGTGTAGGTAAGTTGTGTAGGTAAGCTGTGTAGGTAAGCTGTGTAGGTAAGCTGTGTAGGTAAGAAGCTGTGTAGGTAAGCTGTGTAGGTAAGCTGTGTAGGTAAGAAGCTGTGTAGGTAAGCTGTGTAGGTAAGCTGTGTAGGTAAGTTGTGTAGGTAAGCTGTGTAGGTAAGTTGTGTAGGTAAGTTGTGTAGGTAAACTGTGTAGGTAAGTTGTGTAGGTAAGCTGTGTAGGTAAGCTGTGTAGGTAAGCTGTGTAGGTAAGCTGTGTAGGTAAGTTGTGTAGGTAAGCTGTGTAGGTAAGCTGTGTAGGTAAGCTGTGTAGGTAAGAAGCTGTGTAGGTAAGAAGCTGTGTAGGTAAGCTGTGTAGGTAAGAAGCTGTGTAGGTAAGCTGTGTAGGTAAGCTGTGTAGGTAAGTTGTGTAGGTAAGCTGTGTAGGTAAGTTGTGTAGGTAAGCTGTGTAGGTAAGCTGTGTAGGTAAGCTGTGTAGGTAAGCTGTGTAGGTAAGCTGTGTAGGTAAGTTGTGTAGGTAAGTTGTGTAGGTAAGCTGTGTAGGTAAGCTGTGTAGGTAAGAAGCTGTGTAGGTAAGCTGTGTAGGTAAGCTGTGTAGGTAAGCTGTGTAGGTAAGAAGCTGTGTAGGTAAGCTGTGTAGGTAAGCTGTGTAGGTAAGTTGTGTAGGTAAGCTGTGTAGGTAAGTTGTGTAGGTAAGCTGTGTAGGTAAGCTGTGTAGGTAAGCTGTGTAGGTAAGCTGTGTAGGTAAGAAGCTGTGTAGGTAAGCTGTGTAGGTAAGCTGTGTAGGTAAGCTGTGTAGGTAAGAAGCTGTGTAGGTAAGCTGTGTAGGTAAGCTGTGTAGGTAAGCTGTGTAGGTAAGCTCTCGTACAACATGGAAGTGGTAGAATCAGAATCAGAATCACTTTATTATTTCACCAAGTGCGACTGAAGTCGTACCCGGAATTGGTTGTGGTTCACATGGCAGTGGCAACAGAGTAAAGACAGAATTGACAAGACGTTAACAGTAAGATACAAGCAGAAGACAGGCAAGCAACACACAGTGAAACAGTCGAAGTTGTACAACATGCAATTAGCTTGTGGGCAGGTCATGAGCTCCACCATGGTGTGCATATTTAGTAACATCCCTCAGCCCCTTGAGAAGGATTGTTAATAGTAGTGCATCAGGGTGACGGCTGGATTATTAGCTGGCCTGGGATCCGGTGTGCCTCGGCTGGGCATATTTGGGCTGAGTGGGACTAGAGTACCACAGAGGGCCCGAGTTCTCCAGGAGGGTTGCTTGGGGAAAAAAAGGTGTCTCTAGGCCTGTTAGTTCTTGGGCAAATGGCTCTGTAGTGTCGGCCTGATGGAAGGAGCCTGAAAAAACTGGACGTGTCCTGGGAGATCCTATTTGCCTTTGTCTTCATTCTAGCGGTATAAAGGAGGTCTAGAGATGGCAGAGGAGAGCCGATGATCCTTTCTGCTGAGCTGATAACTCTTAGAAGCTTATACTTATCCCTTGGCAGTTGCTCCTGCAAACCACACGATTATGGCAGAGCAGAGGGTGGCTTCAATAGTGGCAGTGTAGAAGGTGGACAGCAGCTCCCTTGGCATACCGAAGTTTTTCAAGTGGCGTAGAAAAAATTATCTCTGCTGAACTTTCTTCTGTCCCCACCTTAGGTCGCTAGTTAGGATGTTCCAAGAAACCTAACACTAGATACCCTGGAGACTTCAATCTCATTGATGCGGACTGCTTGTGGCGTGGGGGTAGGGGGGGGGGGGGGGGGTTGTCTCCTGAAGTCCAAGATCAGTTCCACTGTTTTGGCTGCAATAAGAATGAGCTTGTTGTCCTCAAACCAACTGCAGATTCTCTCTATATCGATGTGTTAGTCGTATTCCCCCTCCCTGCCGATGAGAGTGGTATCGGCCGCGAATTTGATGATCTTTACAGAGTTGGCAGATGATGTACAGTTATTGGTGTACAGTGAAACAGGAGAGGGGACAGAACACACCCCTGCGGTGCTCCTGTGTACATTGGCCAATCAAAATTGGATGTGTGTACTAGTCTTTATTTACACAAAGTTATTGAGATACATAGAAGATGGGAGACAGGAGATCAGGCAAGAGAAGCTTTTATTTTCCGGTTTGCTGTAACAGGAAGACTGAGCTGTCCCCGGGATCTCCTGACTGAGGAGGGAGCGCAGACCCCGCAGAGCAGCCCCCATCCACACACACTGTATAAATAAAAACTATATATGGAAGCTATTTCTCAATAATAAGATTAGGCCAAATCCCGCTAATGTACATATTTAGAAAACCTTGAACAGATTATGAATTCCCTCCAATAACGGTTTATATGTACCATTCACTAGCAGATATAACAGGACGTTCCAGTGATTTGATAATGGTCATCATTTTCCTGTCAATCTCTGTCTGTCAGTCTGTGGTGTGCAGCTAATGCACTACAAGACAGATGGGATCTGGAGCAGGGAAGATGGGATCTCATCTTGTTTTTTTATTGCTGTTTATTTCCCTGTTGAGATGCTGTCTGCATAGCTCCCAACTGTCCCTCTTTTGGAGGGACTGTCCCTCTTTTGGAGCCCTGTTTCTCTGTCCCTCTTTCCTCCTCATTTGTCCCTCTTTCAGGACTTTGTCCCACTTTCTATGTAAATATATATATTTCTCTACTAAAAATGTTTTTGATTTACTGAGCATGTGCAAGCAGTCTAACGCTGCTTAGCCCAGTATAACGTACAGCATGCAGAACTTTCCCAGAACGTGCTGCGTTACTATGTAATGCAACGTGGGCACTGTGAACAGCACAATTGATTTTACAGTTCTGTGAGTTAGGCTGCGTTACTGGCTGCGTTACTGGCTGCTGTAATGTGGGACTTTAACGTCCCACTGTGAAACCAGCCTTACAGTGGTTGCCTATGCGGTGACTCTGACTTGTGAGTATACTGCACATAGTCCTTCCATACACCTTTATTTACCAGTGCATACTACACTATATTGGGCTCTCGGTGTCCCTCTTTTTGTTAATTTTTTTTAGGGGAACCATGAGTATGCATAAATGGAGGACATGCCCATTGGCCTCTAAAGTCTGGTCCCAGATTGCTAGGTGGTGCTGCTCATCATTAGCCATTTTTTGCGATCACGAGGTTGTAATCGCCAGTGATTGGCTCTCAATCATGAATGCTGATCCCGAATGCGCTCGTTACCCTACTCGTGATCACTAGTCGGTATTCGTGATTAAAAAAAGACCTTATCGTTTTTGCGAAAAATCGATTTTAAAGTTTCAAAGGAAAAAGTATACATTTAAATGCGGTAAATGAGTACATTAACTGTCATCGACCGCATTTAAATGTATACTTTTTTCCTTTGAAACTTTATAATTCAATTTTCTCAAAAACTATAAGGTCTTTTTGAAAATGTTTTTTCCTCTTGTTCCCACTGTTCTACTTAAACATATCTGGTGTTTCTAGCATGTAAGGGTGCTTTGCTATTAAAGTCGGCTGGTTTTTAATTGCGAATCATGACTAGTTATTCATGATTACATGTGGTTATTCGACTCAAAACCGCACTCAAGTCGGATATCCGTTTCTACTCATGATCGAGATCACGAGTCAATAAGTGGGCAGAGTCAAATTTGTGTACCTAAAGGTTTTTCTACTGGGACATAAACCTAAAGTCAAACTTCCAAAGCATAGGCTTACACAGCATATTGTACTCTACTCTCTATAGCTTACATTCACTACACTTGCAGGAACAATAAAACCCTCAACTAGTTTGGTTTCTTTGTTTTCATCATGATTAAACATTAACAACGGTTTTCATCAGCACAATCTTTAAAATTAGATAGGAGACATATTTGTATAGTTATTCTCAACGCATTGATTGTAACTGTGTATACATAGTATGCAATCTGTTTTTCTCTATGACTTTGGATCTTTGTCCATGTGATTCTGCAAACTGTAAAATTTAAGAAGCTCTTAATAAAACCAATTGAAACTCGATAAAGACATAACTGAGAATCCCCCCATGAGGAGATGGACCAGTCCAAACCCTGACAGATCTCTGAAATTTTAAAGCGGAACTGAACTCAGAACTTACTCTTTCTTCTAAAAGATAAGCGTCAGCTTTAAAAAAAACAACAACATTTCTTTGTTACAGCTGATACAAATCCTGCAATAAATCTGAAGTGTGTCTACTTGCTGCTTTTATGGAAGCAGACATAGGCCCCTTTCACACTTGCGTTTCTCTGCCAAACGGACCGGATGACCTGACCAGATCCGGATCGGATCCGGATCGGAACCGTACGGATCTGATCCGGATCCGATCCGGTCAGGTTGCATCAGGTGTACATCAGGCTGCGATCCGGATCCATTTGGCAAAAGAGAATACAAATAAATAAAAATGTTGGGGTCTGGGAGGTCAGCAGAAGATGCACCGGTGGAATCAGGTCCTCCACTGTTTAGGCCTGACCTCCACCTCCGACATACTGCCAACATCTCCAGCACGTCACTGCTGCTCCACTCCAGACATGCTTGGCCCATGTGTCCCCATCCGAAATGGCCGCTTGGATACGCATAGGAAGTGGGGTGGAACGTCAGGTGTTTGTAGGCAGTGTGTTCTGTGCCTTCCGTTCCCCATTGGTTTGTGTGTTCCGGATGGTGCTGTCAGGCTCAGGTCCGGCTCCGGTCCGGGTGCGTGGGCCGGAGATCCGGACCCAAAAAATAGCACATGTTGGAAAAGTGTCCGGAGTCCGGATCCGGTCCGGCTCCGTACTGTACGGAACGGACACGTGTGAACGTCCGCATAGACTTTACATTGCTATGCGGAACGTACATTCCGTTTGTACAGTATACGGTCTGGATCCGGCCCGGCGAATCCGGACAGGGAACGTTAATGTGAACCGGGCCAAAGGGTTAACATCCAGGCCCATATGCAATTCACTTTTTTCTCCTGACTTTTCATCAAGTTGATATTTTCATACCATGTCATAAAATGCTTTTTTTTAAACCACCAGCGAGCAAGAAAATAGTCAAAATCATTTTGAATCTACTTTTTCACTAACATTTAGGTACTTTTTGAATTGTAAAATGCTGACAAGTTATTTTAAAGAGAAGATGAAAATTAACTCCTAGGAGATAACACAGGAGAAAAAGTGAATTGCATATGGGGCCCCGTGTTTACAAATTAGCTGCTCTGCTGAGGCATCCAGCGGACACAGGTGAGAGATCAAATTATTTAGAAAGGCTAAACTCTCTAAATACACACAGGGTACATTTCTCTCTGTTTCCCTTCTGTCCTGTGCAAGAGTTCAGGTCCACTTTGACTACCTACTGTAAGTGACAGCGAAGTAGGAATAAAGTAATTTGTAGTGCATTTTACTCAGCTAGAAATGTACATTTATTTGTATATATTTTGAATTTTATGATTTTTCACGATAGTTGTCCTTTTTAATTGAAAGTTTTGACTGTCGTGCCACTTTATTCGGTGCCTGGGGGTCTCAGACTGTTTAATAAACTCCGCCTCTATTTCTGCAGCTCCAAGAGGCTGGTGACGTTGGCACGAGGACTGGCTCCCGCCTTCCTGAGGTTTGGCGGTCGGAGGACAGATTTCTTACAGTTCCAAAACGTTAAAAACCCAGCGAAGCACCGGGGGCCGGGACCGGACGACTATCTGAAGAACTACGAGGATGGTAAGAGCCCCTCCCCCTGCCATATAGGGCGGAGCTGCATATCACAGCAGAGACTACATATACTTTTCCCTCAGTGCCATGTATCATTCTAACTAAACAAAATAACAGATGAGAGGAATTACTGTAAGATAGCTATGGGGTTCCAGTATCTGATACTGTTATGTACCAGTCCAGCCACAGAGCAGGCTCATCTACAAGGCAACATAGGCAGGTGCCTAGGGCCCAGTGGGTATCAAGGGGGCTCGCTTCCCCACTTTCCCTGACCCTTCTCCCACTTCAGATTACAAGTAGGGCCATTACAGGAAGTCAAAGCTTCTACCTTGTCTAGGGTTTCATTTCACCTTAGTCCATCAGGTTAGAAACAATAGCCCCGCCGTTGCGGGAGGGCTAGAGGGGACATATTTAGTGGCTATTCTGAATCTCATGGCCCAAATGAATCGGATCAAGATGATCTAATTCACTGATTACTGAATCTCAGTTTTGGATGGAATCTGAATCTTATTCAAGGCCAGGCATTCCATTAGGCACCTTAGGCAGATGCCTAGGGCAGCCACTGTTGGAAGGGTACTTGCCATGGGCTGAGACATTTAGTCTTCTTGGTCATTCATATGCCACCATTTGAGCACGGTGGTGTAGTGGTTAGAACTCGCAGCACTGCGTTCCTGTGTTACTGTGTGTGTTTGAACCCCAGCCAGGGCACTATCTGCACAGAGTGTGTATGTTCTCCCCGTGTCAGTTGGGGTTTCCTCCCTGCACTCCGGTTTCCTCCAACATCCCAAAAACATACAGATAAGTTAATTGGCTTCCCCCTAAATTGGCCCTAGCCCTCAATACATACACTACACGATACATACATAGACATAAGACTACGGTAGGGATTAGATTGTGAGCTCCTCTGAGGGACAGTCAGTGACAAGACAATATACTCTGTACTGCGCTGCGTAATATGTTGGCGCTTTATAAATACTACATAATATTAATAATTTGGGTGCATATATGAGGCAGGGCAGGCACTTTGTGTATTTTAATACAAACAAGCTACATAAAGTGAACAATGAATTGTGGGGCTCTGATGGTGTCTGATATTGCAATGACTGACGTACTTGGCAGACTCCGGACTTCTGTCCCCCAAAGTGTAAAAGTACAAGCTGTAGCAAAATGCCACCTTCTTCCAGAAACAAATATGATCACCATAAATCGTGACAATAAAGTTTTGTGAAAAACAGGAGAAATAGCCCCCCCCCCCCCCCCCCCCAAAAAAAAAAAATAAAAAAATAAAAAAATTAATGTTGGTTATATCTACAGTTGCACTTTTTATTTTTAAACAGGGATTGGTAAAAACTGATAAAATAATGTTTTATTTTCTACTTTGTTCCTTATTTTTCCAATATATATATGTTTTGGCCAGAACCCGAAGTGTGGCCACTTCGTGTTCTGGCCGGTCACTTCGGGTTCTGGCTGGTCACTTCGGGTTCTGGCTGGTCACTTCGTGTTCTGGCCGGTCACTTCGGGTTCTGGCTGGTCACTTCGTGTTCTGGCCGGTCACTTCGGGATCTGGCCGGTCACTTCGGGTTCTGGCTGGTCACTTCGTGTTCTGGCCGGTCACTTCGGGATCTGGCCGGTCACTTCGGGTTCTGGCTGGTCACTTCGGGTTCTGGCCGGTCACTTCGTGTTCTGGCCGGTCACTTCGGGTTCTGGCCGGTCACTTCGGGTTCTGGCCGGTCACTTCGTGTTCTGGCCGGTCACTTCGGGTTCTGGCCGGTCACTTCGTGTTCTGGCCGGTCACTTCGGGTTCTGGCCGGTCACTTTGGGTTCTGGCCGGTCACTTCGTGTTCTGGCCGGTCACTTCGAGTTCTGGCCGGTCACTTCGTGTTCTGCCGGTCACTTCGTGTTCTGGCCGGTCACTTCGGGTTCTGGCCGGTCACTTCGTGTTCTGGCTGGTCACTTCGGGTTCTGGCCGGTCACTTCGGGTTCTGGCCGGTCACTTCGTGTTCTGGCCGGTCACTTCGGGTTCTGGCCGGTCACTTCGTGTTCTGGCTGGTCACTTCGGGTTCTGGCCGGTCACTTTGGGTTCTGGCCGGTCACTTCGTGTTCTGGCCGGTCACTTCGGGTTCTGGCCGGTCACTTTGTGTTCTGGCCGGTCACTTCGTGTTCTGGCCGGTCACTTCGTGTTCTGGCCGGTCACTTCGGGTTCTGGCCGGTCACTTCGTGTTCTGGCCGGTCACTTCGTGTTCTGGCCGGTCACTTCGGGTTCTGGCCGGTCACTTCGGGTTCTGGCCAGTCACTTCGGGGTCACTTCGGGTTCTGGCCGGTCACTTCGGGTTCTGGCCACAATACTGGCAACCGGAGGGGACACGCGTGTCCCCCCAGAGTCATTCGTCGTGGCAGGGAATCCTGCCGTTCCTGCAGAGCGGGTGCTGGCAGAAGCAATGTCTGCAGCCTCCCCGCTCTGCTTTCCTGGCGCGACAAACGACTCTCTGGGACACGCGTGTCCCCCGGCTGCCCATAGGAGAGAGAGCGAGGCAGGGGGAGGAGTGAGAGCTGAAGCCGGCGGCTTCACCCGTTACATTGCCGCCCGCTTCATTTCATTACATTAACTAACATTTGCTACATTTGGCCAGAGACGGCCAGAAAATACATTAATCTTAACAGGAAACATTCCACTTCTAACATTGGCCGCAGCGCAGTAGACACTTCGCACATTGACCGGCCAGAGCACGAAGTGGCCACACTTCGGGTTCTGGCCGTAACATATATATCATTTAGGTGTCATAAGTAGGGGTAAAGTTATTGCTGATTAAACAGGGAAATAGCTAAAACGCCAAAACTGCTCTGGTTTATATGGGGGAAACAAGGTCTAGATGCGAAGTGCCAATCAAAAAGTGAAAGAAAAAGGCTAAGGGCCTTAAAGAAAACCTGAACTGAAAAGTAATAGTCAAAATAAGCATACACAAGTCATACTTACCTTCCATGTAGTCTACTCCTCAGTGTCTTTCTCCTGTCCCGCGTCCTATTTGTCCCCTGCAATCAAGGGAATTTTCCGTCCTCCATTTTGAAAATGGCCATTATCCATAACATCTTTCTGGTCAGCACACAGTTAAACTGTAACATCGCCCACTTGAGCCATAGGGAAACATGGACATTACCTGGTACATCAGTTTTCCTCTCAGCTATAACTGACAGCAACTGATATTTTATTGACAGCAACTGATATATTTCAGATCTGACAAAATATTGTCAGAACTGGAAGGGATTATTGTCAGAAGAAAATGGTGAGCTTCTGAGAGGAACTGATGGCAAGGGAACTATGCAATGTTCATTTGAAGTTACCTCATGTGTTTATTTTAAATATTTTTACTCAGTATAGGTTCTCTTTAAGGAGCAAGAGCTGCCAGCTAGAATAGGTTAAATGCGTCCCCCTTATGACAAAGCATTGTGAGGAGTGGTTTACATGTATTGTGCGGTTGCTGCTGTCTGATCTGCCTGTACAGTGGTTTGCAGTAATGTAAGCATTCTCTCCTCTGGCGGTGATCCTGTATTTAGTCTGTATTTAGTCTGTATCTCCCCTTGTGCCAGCTTCAGCAGAGAGAAGTAGCAGCGTTCGACAATGAACCTTTCCACAGATCTTGTAAGAGAAGCTCAGAAGTTTTCATCACCTAAATATGGAACAGAGCTCGGGAACTGCGTCTGGGGGGCCGGGGATGAACATGTGCTGTGTGTTTAGCAATCCGTAAATCAAAAAAGGTGTGGCAGGAGCTTTTCTGGAATGACTGTTTACTGGACAAACCTCACACAGCTAGAGGGCTTCCACTGAGGTATGATCCATCCAGTGTAGCAATAGGGGGTGCAGAGGGTGCAACAGTACTTGTGCCACAAGGGCCCCCGAGGGGCCCACTCTCATCCACAGTATTAGCTTTTTATTGGTCC
The DNA here is from genome assembly GCF_040937935.1 of Hyperolius riggenbachi. Classification (NCBI taxonomy): domain Eukaryota; kingdom Metazoa; phylum Chordata; class Amphibia; order Anura; family Hyperoliidae; genus Hyperolius; species Hyperolius riggenbachi. Next base: position 9,871,318 of record NC_090655.1, on the reverse strand, counting down.
TGCGCTGGTAATAATTACTTCTATAGATTAATATTAGTGAACATTAGCAAACTGCTCCCCTCCCCTCCTTGCACCTCTGACACTGTAGTTGCCATTGGCAGGGATTGCTATGTATAGAGTGCTTGGGGGGTAATCAGTAACAAGCTGCTCCCCATCCCCTCCTTGCACCTCTGACACTGTAGCTGCCATTGGCAGGGATTGCTATGTATAGAGTGCTTGGGGGTAATCAGTAACAAGCTCCTCCCCATCCCCTTCTTGCACCTCTGACACTGTAGTTGCCATTGGCAGGGATTGCTATGTATAGAGTGCTTGGGGGTAATCAGTAACAAGCTGCTCCCCATCCCCTTCTTGCACCTCTGACACTGTAGTTGCCATTGGCAGGGATTGCTATGTATAGAGTGCTTGGGGGTAATCAGTAACAAGCTGCTCCCCATCCCCTCCTTGCACCTCTGACACTTTAGTTGGCATTGGCAGGGATTGCTATGTATAGAGTGCTTGGGGATAATCAGTAACAAGCTGTTCCCCATCCCCTTCTTGCTCCTCTGACACTGTAGTTGCCATTGGCAGGGATTGCTATGTATAGAGTGCTTGGGGTAATCAGTAACAAGCTGCTCCCCATCCCCTCCTTGCACCTCTGACACTGTGGTTGTCCTTGGCAGGGATTGCTATGTATAGAGTGCTTGGGGGTAATCAGTAACAAGCTGCTCCCCATCCCCTTCTTGCGCCTCTGATACTGTAGTTGCCATTGGCAGGGATTGCTATGTATAGAGTGCTTGGGGGTAATCAGTAACAAGCTGCTCCCCATCCCCTTCTTGCACCTCTGACACTGTAGTTGCCATTGGCAGGGATTGCTATGTATAGAGTGCTTGGGGGTAATCAGTAACAAGCTGTTCCCCATTCCCTTCTTGCACCTCTGACACTGTAGCTGCCATTGGCAGGGATTGCTATGTATAGAGTGCTTGGGGGTAATCAGTAACAAGCTGTTCCCCATCCCCTTCTTACACCTCTGACACTGTAGTTGCCATTGGCAGGGATTGCTATGTATAGAGTGCTTGGGGGTAATCAGTAACAAGCTGCTCCCCATCCCCTTCTTGCACCTCTGACACTGTAGTTGGCATTGGCAGGGATTGCTATGTATGGAGTGCTTGGGGGGTAATCAGTAACAAGCTGCTCCCCATCCCCTTCTTGCACCTCTGACACTGTAGTTGCCATTGGCAGGGATTGCTATGTATAGAGTGCTTGGGGGTAATCAGTAACAAGCTGCTCCCCATCCCCTTCTTGCACCTCTGACACTGTAGTTGCCATTGGCAGGGATTGCTATGTATAGAGTGCTTGGGGGTAATCAGTAACAAGCTGCTCCCCATCCCCTTCTTGCACCTCTGACACTGTAGTTGCCATTGGCAGGGATTGCTATGTATAGAGTGCTTGGGGGTAATCAGTAACAAGCTGTTCCCCATCCCCTTCTTACACCTCTGACACTGTAGTTGCCATTGGCAGGGATTGCTATGTATAGAGTGCTTGGGGGTAATCAGTAACAAGCTGCTCCCCATCCCCTTCTTGCACCTCTGACACTGTAGTTGGCATTGGCAGGGATTGCTATGTATGGAGTGCTTGGGGGGTAATCAGTAACAAGCTGCTCCCCATCCCCTTCTTGCACCTCTGACACTGTAGTTGCCATTGGCAGGGATTGCTATGTATAGAGTGCTTGGGGGTAATCAGTAACAAGCTGCTCCCCATCCCCTTCTTGCTCCTCTGACACTGTAGTTGCCATTGGCAGGGATTGCTATGTATAGAGTGCTTGGGGGTAATCAGTAACAAGCTGCTCCCCATCCCCTTCTTGCACCTCTGACACTGTAGTTGCCATTGGCAGGGATTGCTATGTATAGAGTGCTTGGGGGTAATCAGTAACAAGCTGCTCCCCATCCCCTTCTTGCTCCTCTGACACTGTAGTTGCCATTGGCAGGGATTGCTATGTATAGCGTGCTTGGGGGGTAATCAGTAACAAGCTGCTCCCCATCCCCTTCTTGCTCCTCTGACACTGTAGTTGCCATTGGCAGGGGTTGCTATGTATAGAGTGCTTGGGGGTAATCAGTAACAAGCTGCTCCCCATCCCCTTCTTGCTCCTCTGACACTGTAGTTGCCATTGGCAGGGATTGCTATGTATAGAGTGCTTGTGGGTAATCAGTAACAAGCTGCTCCCCATCCCCTTCTTGCACCTCTGACACTGTAGTTGCCATTGGCAGGGATTGCTATGTATAGAGTGCTTGGGGGTAATCAGTAACAAGCTGCTCCCCATCCCCTTCTTGTACCTCTGACACTGTAGTTGCCATTGGCAGGGATTGCTATGTATAGAGTGCTTGGGGGTAATCAGTAACAAGCTGCTCCCCATCCCCTTCTTGCACCTCTGACACTGTAGTTGCCATTGGCAGGGATTGCTATGTATAGAGTGCTTGGGGGTAATCAGTAACAAGCTGTTTCCCATCCCCTTCTTGCACCTCTGACACTGTAGTTGCCATTGGCAGGGATTGCTATGTATAGAGTGCTTGGGGGTAATCAGTAACAAGCTGCTCCCCATCCCCTTCTTGCACCTCTGACACTGTAGTTGCCATTGGCAGGGGTTGCTATGTATAGAGTGCTTGGGGGTAATCAGTAACAAGCTGCTCCCCATCCCCTTCTTGCTCCTCTGACACTGTAGTTGCCATTGGCAGGGATTGCTATGTATAGAGTGCTTGTGGGTAATCAGTAACAAGCTGCTCCCCATCCCCTTCTTGCACCTCTGACACTGTAGTTGCCATTGGCAGGGATTGCTATGTATAGAGTGCTTGGGGGTAATCAGTAACAAGCTGCTCCCCATCCCCTTCTTGCACCTCTGACACTGTAGTTGCCATTGGCAGGGGTTGCTATGTATAGAGTGCTTGGGGGTAATCAGTAACAAGCTGCTCCCCATCCCCTTCTTGCTCCTCTGACACTGTAGTTGCCATTGGCAGGGATTGCTATGTATAGAGTGCTTGGGGGTAATCAGTAACAAGCTGCTCCCCATCCCCTTCTTGCACCTCTGACACTGTAGTTGCCATTGGCAGGGGTTGCTATGTATAGAGTGCTTGGGGGTAATCAGTAACAAGCTGCTCCCCATCCCCTTCTTGCTCCTCTGACACTGTAGTTGCCATTGGCAGGGATTGCTATGTATAGAGTGCTTGTGGGTAATCAGTAACAAGCTGCTCCCCATCCCCTTCTTGCACCTCTGACACTGTAGTTGCCATTGGCAGGGGTTGCTATGTATAGAGTGCTTGGGGGTAATCAGTAACAAGCTGCTCCCCATCCCCTTCTTGCTCCTCTGACACTGTAGTTGCCATTGGCAGGGATTGCTATGTATAGAGTGCTTGGGGGTAATCAGTAACAAGCTATTTCCCATCCCCTTCTTGCACCTCTGACACTGTAGCTGCCATTGGCAAGTTTTTGTACGCCGTATCAATTGTTATGTATAGAGTGCTTAGGGTGGGCCCCCAATGTAAAACTAGCACCAGGGCCCAGAATATCCTTAGCAACACCACTGAATCTGTCCGTACTGAAGATCTTTGCCATTGCCACATAGCACCAACCCTGTGCTCACTCCACTGGCTACCGAGAAAATGGAGAATTCTGTTTAAGATTGGCTTACTGACATTCAAATCCTTGCACAATCTGGGCCCTGGATACCTGAAGGACTTGTTGCAACTGCATCACCCCCCCCCCCCCCCCAATCTTAGATCAAAAGGACGTAACACCTTGGTCACCCCCAGAGTCCACCTCAAAACCTTTGGAGACAGAGCCTTTTGTCATGCTGCCCCTACACTTTGGAACTCCCTGCCACACCCAATCAGGACAGCCCCATCCCTGGAAGCATTTAAGTCTAAACTGAAAACCTACCTTTTCAGTCTGGCATTCATGAACATCTGACTATCTCCTCTGTAACACAACCCAGCCTGAAACCCTGTATTAATCTGAGACACAACTATGCGCTTTGTGTCCTATGGGAGAAAAGCGCTTTACAAATGTTATTGTATTGTATTGTATCTTAGCGGACCTGAACTCAGAACTTCCTCTCTGCTCTAAAAGAAAAGCATGGCATAATAACCTTTAGGCTAGGATCACACTAGGCAAAATCGCATATGCGGTTCCCATTGCACATAGTGGAAAACGCATATTCTGCCTAGAGGTGTTCCTACCCTTAAAGAAAAACATCTCTTTGTTACAGCTGATACAAATCCTGCAGTAAATCTGCAGTGTGTCTACTTCCTGCTTTCATGGAAGCAGACATAGGGTTAACATCATGTGCTTACAAATTAGCTGCTCTGCTGAGGCAGCCAGCTGACACAGCTGAGAGATCACATTACAACTTGTGATTATTCACAGATGAGGAATCAGCCATGCTAACCTCTCTAAATACATACAGGGTGCATTTCTCTCTGTTTCCCTTCTGTCCTGGTCAAGAATTCAGATCAGATCCACTTTAAAGAGAGTCTGAAGCGAGAATAAAACTCGCTTTTCCCTTATATTCAGCAGGGGCATGCGTGCCCCGGCTAAAACGCCGCTATCCCGCAGCATAACGGGGGGGGGCCCTTACCCCCCAAATCCCCTCCGTGCTGTGCGGGGAGCCTGCTGCCCACTCTTTTGTTTCCTTTAAGCACAGAGGTGCTTAACTTGAATCCTTGTGCAGATCGCTTGATACTCCTCCCTATATTGCCTGATGAAGCGGGGTTGAGCCTGCGAAACGCGTTGCAAAATTTTTGGAGCTTCTAATAAATGTGTTTGACTGTCTGAATTGCAGTCGTTGTCGTGTCTGCTTGAGGGAGGTAAGACCACCACTTCCTCCTTCATTTTTGCCATTTAAGTTTTGATTTTAAGCTCATTTAATCTAATTTTATACTTTTGGCGCCTCTGTTCATTGTATACACCTTTGTTTCCTGGTGCCCTAGGCCATGGACAATGTGGCCTTGCCTGAAATCCATCTATGGAGGCACCAGGACACATACCCCGGGCTTTCTGTTCTTTTTTTTATTTTTATTTAAGTATTTATGTAGCGCTGACATATTACGCAGCACTGTACAGAGTATATTGTCTTGTCACTAACTGTCCCTTAGAGGGGCTCACAATCTAGTCCCTACCATAGTCCTATGTCTATATTGTGTAGTGTATGTGTTGCAGTCTAGGGCCAATTTTTAGGGGGAAGCCAATTAACTTATCTGTATGTTTTTGGGATGTAGGAGGAAACCCATGCAGACACGGGGAGAACATACAAACTCTTTGCAGATGTTGACCTATCTGGGATTTGAACCGGAGACCAAGGCGAGAGCGCTAACCACTATGCCACCATGCTGCCCGAGCATTCCATAAACTTCTGCCACAGAGTTTATGGAATACCCAGACAGGTCATGGTGACCCGAAAACTTTATGGTGCAATTTTTTGGGCTTGTTATAAAATAACATTTTGCACTTCCTGAGTGTATGAACTTGTATTCCTCAACGATAATACCTGAATAAACGTTTGTCAGCATACCTGCTCCACGACTAACACTAGCCCATATTTCACTTGCCATAGAAGAGGTTTAGTAGACTGCAGGGATGTCGGCTGGGTATGGGCACATCCAGTATTAGGTAGCTCCCGCCCAGTATAGGTAGCCAGATGTGCCCACAGTATTAGTTATTCCCCTCTCCCCAGGTAAGATAGCCAAAAGCCCATCCAGTATTTGGCAGCCCCCTCCCAAGTATAAATAGCCAGCCCCGTTCCTAATATCATAGCCAGATGTGCCCCAAGTATTAGGTAGCCCCCTACCTTGCAGAGTATGGCAAAGATTACAGCACACACTTGACTCACCTCCTCTGGGCTCCATGTGCTACAGGTCCCATCTGTCTTCTCTGCAGCATCTCTGCTTTGTACTTCCTGGTTCTGAGACCAGGAAGTTCAGAGCAGTGACGGTGCAGAGAAGACAGACGGGACCTGAAGCTCTAGTGCATGGAGCCTGGAGGAGGTGAGTCAAGTGTGCAATGTTATACTTGCTGCTGCACTCCATTCTCTGCAGGTGGAGGTAGGGGGCGTGCACATGCTCAGAAAGAGTGCCTGAGTCGAGCTTGGGAGGATAGAAGTTGGGTCTCCCTTCCTGCACCCTCACAGCTATGCACCCAGAGGCTGGAGCCTATCCAAACACAGCATTCCAGTAGTTTCAAAACCATTTATATTTTTTCCCTATTAGTTTTATGCTATGTTTAATGCTTTAGACCAGAGATTAAATTTACGTTTCATACCACTTTAAAGAGGAACTCCAGTGAAAATAATGCAATAAAAAAGTGCTTCATTTTTACAATAATTATGTATAAATGATTTAGTCAGTGTTTGCCCATTGTAAATTCTTTCCACTCCCTGATTTACATTCTGCCATTTATCACAGGGTGACATTTTTACTGCTGGCAGGTGATGTCAGTGGAAGGAGATGCTGCTTGCTTTTTTGGCAGTTGTAAACAGCTGTTATTTCCCACAATGCAACAAGGCTCCCACAGTGTGATGTCATCACCATGGTCACACTGTGGGAGGGGTTTCACCACAATATCAGCCATACAGCGCCCTCTGATGATCCGTTTGTGAAAAGGAAAATAATTCTCATGGGAAAGGGGGTATCAGCTACTGATTGGGATGAAGTTCAATTCTTGGTTACGGTTTCTATTTAAATTCGTAGGATTGTGGAATTCATGAATCCAACAGCTTGACTGTAACCTTCCTCCATGTGAGTGTGACTAGGGTTGTGCCGGGGGCGTGGTTAGGCGTGTGACAGGGGTGTGGCTTAAGTGTCCCTCTTTCTTATCTCAGAAAGTTGGTGACGGGGATTCCTGCACCCCCTGTGCTGGACCCCCTGTAATTCCCAACTCCTCGTTCTTCATCCCCTTCCTTCTGCGGCGGCTGATGTTCTGTGTCTGCAGCCTCCCGCGCTGTCACGGCCGGCCTCCTGTGCCAGAACATGTCTGCAGCCTCCCGCGCTGTCACGGCCGGCCTCCTGTGCCAGAACAGTTCAGGCCTCTCTTGCAGAACACAGAACATTGGCAACCACAGTTTGCTCTCTGCATCCCTTAATAAATTTGGGAACATGCTCTTCTACAAGGAACGTAGCCTCCGGATTGATCTCCATACGGAGATGATTAATACACTTGCTGCAATATCTCCATCTGTTAGATCTTGCCATTTGTTGCCTCTCGGTTTCCTGAAGGTCCTCTCTGTCAGCGGAAGGGTTTTGCCTGATTATCCTCTCATCTGTATAGCTCTGGGAAAAATGTAATTCATTTCTTTTACAAGGAGATAAAGCGAGGAGACCAGGCAGGAAGCTGGAGAGGCTTTTGCTGGGTGATATACAACTGATCACTGGATACCCTGCTTAAAGGGACACTGTAGGAGGGTCAGGGGGAAATGAGTTGAAGTTACCTGGGGCTTGTAATGGTCCCCCGCAAACATCCTGTGCCCGCGCAGCCACTCCCTAATGCTCCGGCCCCGCCTCTGGTTCACTTCTGGAATTTCAGACTTTGATGTCTGAAAACCACTGCGCCTGCGTTGCCGTGTTCTCACTCCCACTGATGGCACCAGAAGCGTACTGTGCAGGCCCAGTATGGTCTGTGTCTGCGCAGTACACTCCTGGTGACATCAGCGGGAGCGAGGACACGGCAACGCAGGCGCAGTGGTTTTCTGACTTTAAAGTCTGAAATTCCAGAAGTGAACCGGAGGCGGGGCTGGTGCATCGGGGAGTGGCTGCGCCAACACAGGATGTCTGCGGGGGACCATTAGAAGCCCCGGGTAAGCTCAGCTCATTTTCCCCCGACCCCCCTACAGTATCCCTTTAAAGAGTTATTTCACTATGTTAGAGTTAGAAAATTGGGCTTGCCACAGCTGGGGGTGGGAGGGGTGTTGGGGGGGGGGGGGGGGTTAGGGGGTAACATTAGGTCCCCTGTAAAAATCCTTTTTGATCTGGTCTCCATTTATTTTCTTTTAAAGACACTCTGTAATAAAAAAAAAAGTCCCCTGGAGGGTACTTACCTGGGAGGGGGGAGCATCAGGGTCCCAATGAGGCTTCCCCCTCCCCTGTAGCTGCAGGCAGTCCAGCGCTGGCTCCCCCGAAGTGTCCCGCAATCCCGGCTCGGCAAGCCACACAGAGAGCTGTTGCGGCTCTCAGCACGGAGATAGGCAGAAATAGCCGATCTCTGTCTGGTCTGCTCCACTACGCAGGTGCAGGAGATTTGCAGGAGACTTGTGCCTGCGCAGTGGAGCAGCCTGACAGCCATCGGCTATTTCCGCCTATCTCCGAGCGGAGAGCAGATACTACGCCTGCGCTGGAGCCCGGGAGGTAAATATTTACATCCCCGCTGTTCGGAGGGGAACAGTGAGACCGCCGTGGGACACAGGAGGATGGAGGAAGCCTGGATAGGATTCGGAGGCTTCCACCACCCGAGGTGAGTACCCCCCAGGGGAACTTCTTTTAGTTACTAGGTTTTCTTTAAGCAATACCAGTTGCCTGGCAGCCCTGCTGATTGCCTGCCTCTAATACTATTAGCCATAGCCCCTGAACAAGCATGCAGTTCAGATGATGCTGACATTATTGTCAGATCTGACAAGATTAGCTGCATGCTTGTTTCTGGTATGAGTCAGACACTACTGCAGCCAAATAGATCAGCAGGGCGGCCAGGCAACTGGTATTGTTTAAAAGGAAATAAATATAGCAGCCTCCATATTTTTCTCTCTTCAGGTGTTCTTTAAGACTCATTTATTAACAAGAAAATGAAAGCTGCAGCTTTTTCTGATGCGTAAAAGGAAAATAAGTGCGACAGCAGCTCCTAGGTCCTCAGCAACACCCCCTGACTGCTCACTCCCCCTCACAACCAAACTGAAACTCCGCCTCTTTTCTAGAGAATGCAATGATAGGCTATCTGTAAATGGGGGCAGGGCTGCAGCTGATAGAGCAATTACAGTACTCTTCAGCCCCTTTCACACTGGGGCAATGCATCACTCTCCCACGCCGCTCCCCCAGCGGCATTAGTCCCTATGAGACTTGCCACAGTACCCATAGTGTGACGCAATGCAACAGAAGACACAGAGGCAACACAGACTCTGCAGTGTGTTGCCAAGCAGTACGTGCAATGCTGCTCGGCACGCGCTTGCACTGGAGCCAGTGGCACTGGGGGTGCAGCGCACATTACTTCCTGTCCAGCAGTGGGCTCATCACGGATCGGGGCGGAGCTATGCACATTACCCCATCGGCACAGTCTACTGCAGGGCGTGTGTTATAGTAAATGGTTGGGTGCGATTTTCCCCTGGCGGGCTCTCATGCTGCAAGACACCGCGGGCCATATGCAATTCAGTTTTCCCCCTGACTTTTCTTCTAGGAGATAATTCTTAATCTTCTATTTAAAATAACTTTCCAGTATTTTTTTAACTAAAAAAGTACCAAAAAGTAAATGAAAAAGTACTACCAAAATTATTTTGAATATTTTCTTGCTTTGCAGTATCTGTTATGCGGCCTGCCGGCCTCCTTAGGAGCTTGGGAATAAAGAGGCTTGCTATTCAGCAAACATCAAAGTAAGAGAGATTTTTAACTTCAGTATTGCCTTTTTGGCTTCCTTCTAAACTGTTTAACACAGGAGAATAGAGGTTTAAATTAGCTTTTGCAGCCTGACAAGTTTAAAAATACCACCAGGAGAAATCTCAGGAGGGAAAGTGATAGTGAATGGCATATGGGCCTGTGGGTGAAATGAGCAAAACCCTGATAACTTCAGGGGGAACATCTGAGAATGGGAGAGAGCAGGCAGCTGTAGCTTGCTGAGAGGATGAGGAGGATTTTGCTGCCGATTGCATTGTTTAATGTAAAAAAAATAAAGAAAAACTTTTTTTTTTTACAAAATCTTTCTTTGCAAAATAAGTTTTAACATTATTCTATCATAGTAAATTACAAATATGATACCCATCTTTTGAGTTGTGAGCCCAGCAAATCCTCAGATGTAGAATCTTGGCAATGATAGTCACAGCCATGTGTTTTCTGTCTGGTTCCACTGTTACCTTCCTGTTACTCTGTATTTCGCTCACAGATGAATTGATAAGGCCCGCCTCCCTCCCCACAGAGGGTTTACCGTACATGAAAATACGCAGTAAAATAGTTTAAACGTTATTGCCCCTAAACTGGTGCTTTTAGGAGAAGAGGAGAGAGTACCGCCTCCTAAGGGGTGGTTCACACTTGGCGCTTTGCCCGTGACCGAGTTTGGCTCTGCTATCATGATTTGCGGGCAAAATCTCACAATTCAGCACGATTTGCGCTTGTGATTCCCGTTCAATAGAACGAGACTCACAGAGCAATCGCCCCTAAAATGCTGCATGCAGCACATTTGCAATTAATAGAAGTCACAACCGCTGCAGTGTGAATGCATCCATAGGGATACATTGTAGCAGCGCTTTGCTGATAGCCGGGGATCAGCAAAGCGCTGCAATCAGCAAAGCTACAATGTCTCCCTATAGATACATTCACACTGCAGCGGTTGCGATTTCAATTAATTGCAAACACGCTCCAAGGGGCGATTGCTTTGTGATTCTCTGTAATGATCGCTGCTGCAGCAGCTATTGCTGGAAGTAGTAGTGCTGCAGCTCAGGCAGTTCTGATGTCTTTCCATGCAAGCTGCATAGGTTTGTCTGTCTTTCCCTGCTGTCAGCTTGTGACTGATTATCATTCACCTGTGTGGGAATCTGCATGTCTGCTCCCATTGGATGACCTCAGTATAAAGATCTGCTTCCTGCAGGGTTTCCTTGGGTTTTCATAGCTTCAGCTTAAGCCTGCCTTGCTGTCGCTTTAGCCCCCGATCGTGTTTCTTGTTATAAAGATACTTTGCTGGTCTTTGCATCATATATTGGTTCATTGCCAATATATATGCATACCAGCACGTTTATTATTTTCCTTGTATTTGTGTTACGTGATACATCAGTGTCGCTGATGTATACGTACACGAACTGTTTATATCCTGTGTGCAGTTAGTCAGCTTTCCAGCACGTTTTGGTAGGTTGCGCGTACCGTGACCACCCGTGCTGAGGTAGTTACCCTGCTCCTGGTTCTGTTTGTGGATTGCGTTCATCTCTGCGAAGAGATAACGAATCCTTCTGAATCCTGTTCTGTTACCGTTTGTGGATTGCGTTCATCTCTGCGAAGAGATAGCGAATCTTTCTGAGCCCTGTTCCCGGTTTTGCTCCAGTGTTAGTCAGCGTTCCTGCTTATGTCATATATCGGTTCATTGCCGATATATACATATGTTAGTCAGACGTTACAAATAGTTTCATTGATAGCTGTAATTGTAATACGCTAGGAAAACATACTTATTGTATATTTATCTGTGTTACGTTCATCTATCTTAATCCTGCTATTTTCTGACTGTCCTGTCTTTGTGAGGCACGCCATCGCCGCATCGCATTGGCTGCCTCATTCCAATCTGTCTGGTTTTGGACGCTTGCTGTCGCTAAGTAGCCGCTAGCTAGCAAGCGTTCATTCTGTCTACCTGTCCTGATCTCCTCAGTTCTGGTTTGTGCGCTCAGCGCTACTTTGCGCTGAGACGTTATAACGTAAGCATTGTTTGTGGCTGTCAGATCTGCACCGGCTCTGTGCGCCACAATCTCCTATTGGAGTCAGTCCTCCCCTCCACTATACTAGGGATAGCCTGTTTCCTTGTGCTGGTGTGTGTACCTCCTCCACGCCAGCTCATGCGTTGCATGCTGACTGTGGAGAATACACCACCAAGCCTTACATTATGAAAACCCCATTACCAATCCCCATTGTGGGGGGGATTCCCAGAAAGTATGACACTGTTAATTATGGTTCCTGTTCCTTTAAGAAATTTGAAGAACTTAGCTCTGAAACAGAAAATGAGTTTTTCTCTGAATGTGCCAGGTTCCTGACCAATCCTGATCTCCAAGCGACTCCTGTTTCAACCTGGGCACTCCAACTAAGTTATATTTTGTTTAAAGGGGAATTATTCCAGTGGGCATTTGATGTTCTCAATCATTCCGATTTGAAAGATAGACCGCTGGAATTTCTAGCGTTTGTGATCCATAACTGGTTGCGCATAGATCCATTGCCTTTTCCTCTTAATGAACTCCTGGCAGCAGGCCAATCAGCTGCTCCTTCAATTGCTTGCAAGAATGAGCAGCAAGCAGAAAGTGTTACTGATAATTTTCCTGCAGCTTTGAATAAATCACCAAAAACCGCAGGGTCTAAGGCCAAACGCAAACGTTCTAAGAAACGTGTCCAATCTGCAGAATCGTTATCCTTAGCGACTGAGACCTATAATGAGATTCTGCCATTAACAGATAATGAAATGCAATTGTCTTTCAGGGGAGTTAAATGGACTTATGAAACTACTAATGAACTTTCCTCCCTGGCTAGGGAAAATAAAGATTTTTGTTTAAAAGAATTATCTGAGTATGATTATGATGAGATATTACAGAGTATTGAACAAATCAACTTATTTGTGAACCAAGGGAAGTTTGCATACACTACAGTTCAACACTTGCTACAGGTATTGGAGATTCTTAAGAATAAAGAATCTGCCAATCACCTGCTAATTAACCCTATACATGTGCCTGCCACAATCATATCTGCAGACTGTGATCAGCCTAAATGTTTCGCTGTTAAGTATGCATGGGATCCTCCATTCGAGAGGGGAGAGATGGAAGCCCTGGTCTGTGAATGGAAGAATGATTCAAGTTCATTTTGTCAATTTTACAGTGCAAAAAGTGAAATGGTATTGAACGCATGCATTAAGTCAGCCTATAACCTAATAGAGGCTGGTGTGTGTAGGTATGACTGTGTGGCTCCCTTGATTGATGTGTGGGAACTGATTTTGGATGATTTTTATGTGACTCCGAATTCGCAAATTTGGCGTTCTGACCCGCCTGCTTCAGCACCTTTGGCTGATTCAGCAGGTGATTCGGAGCTCTTTTTGTGTGAAATTGAAGTTCCTGCAATTCCACCCTGTACCATGGATAACTCAGGGTTACTTCCCAGTAAAACAGAAGCCACTGATACATTCTTAACCTTGCCCTGCGCAAATTTCTCAGCAGAGAATCCAGAGGTCCTGCTGACTTCCGAGTCCAGCCTAGCCAGTACTCATGACTCTTTGTTTAGTGAAACAGACACCAGAAAAATCTTGCCTGTCTCTGCAAACACTTCTGCAGAAATTACTTGTGTTAATAAAGTTCAACTCCTGTCTGATCCAGCAGATGCCAATAGATGCACTACATCAGTTTCCGAGTCCCAGCAATCCTGTCTAGTAGACTCAGAACCCCAGCATCTGAATTTTCCAATTTTACAAATGAATGGTGATTCAGATGCGCAAACATTGTGTCTTGATCTTCCTGTTTCTACACCTCGCTCTAGTTTCGTGAATAGCTCAGAGCATCTGCTATGTGAACCTGAAATCGCAGAATTATTACCTTGTTCAGAAAATTTTCCAATAAATTTGCCCTGTACCATGAATTGTGCAGTAGATCTCTCCAATGAAACTCAGGTCACAGAATCATTATGCTGTCCAGCAGGTGCTTCCATGGTTTTGCCCTGCAATGTGGACTGTTCAGTGATCCTGTCCAGTGAAGCTGTGGTCGCAGAGTCTTATGCTTCACCCAGTACTTTGGATACTTTAAACCCTCTAGCAGAGGAGGCTGAAGCACTGCTTACCTCAGTTGGTGTTGCAGTAATATTCACTTGTTTAGCAGCTGTTTTGGAATTACAGTCTGCTCTAATAAAACTTGGTGAATTTCTGCCCAGCAAAGCAGAAGCCATTGAAATATTGTCCTCGTCAGCAATTGTGTTAGATACCTTGCCCTGTACACAGTCTGATTTAACCAATGTTGAGTCCCTCTCCAGTGTTGTAACAGCCGAGGAACTCCAGCCCTGTCCTCTGAATGTTTCAGAAGTCTTGCCCTGTAACATGGATAATTCTGATTCTCTGGTCAAAATAATAGAAATCTCAGAATTTCAGTCCGGTCTGATGTGTGTTCCTGAAACCCAGCCCTGTATCCTGAAAGATTCTGGTTCTCTGGCCGCTGTGGCAGAGGTTCCAGAGTCCCCTTCCTGTCCAGGGAATTCCTCAGTTTTGCCTAGTCCAGTGGGGGCTGCTGCAATACTGACTTGTTCTGCAGCGCCTCATGAGCCCCAATCCAGTGTATTAAATGAGTCTCTGTCCAGTCCAGAGGTAGTTGTGGAGTCCCTATCTGGTTCAGTGCATACATCAGAAGATTTGTCCTGTCTTGTTAGTGCCCCTGAATCTGATTTGTTACTGACTTTGCTGGAATCAGCGACATCTAAGTCTGATCCTGCATTCTCGTGTAAAAATCCAGTAGTTGCGAAGTCTAGTCATGATGATTTTTTTTTGGCCAGTCCTGGTTTTGGTCCTGTCTTGGCTGACTCTGAGGCTCACAGTTCCTTGACATGCCCAGAGGTTTCTCTTGTGCCAGTGTGCCCAGATGTTCTTTGTGTGCCAGAATGCCCAAGTGTGTTTAAGGTGTTAGCGTGCTCTGATGCTTCCTTAGTGGGAACATGTTCTGATGTTGCCAGTCTGCCTGCATGCCCAGAGATGGTTCTGGTCCCTGAAAGCCCTGATATTGATGTTTGTCCTTGTGGCCCTGACTCGGGAATTGCCCTAGGTTCCATAGGGGTTCTTGATAGTTCTCCATGTGAGCCTAAGGGGCATTCTGACCTATGGGGATCTCTTTGGAGCTTCAAGGTGTTCTGGGAGGTCTCTGAGAAAACTTGTCCTGGTGCCTTGGACTGGTTCAACAGTGGGTTTTGTCTTGGTAAAGACAGTACCGGTGGGCATTGCAAAGGCTTTGGCGTTTCTGAACTGTTCCTGGAAGGCGGTGGGTATCGCTCAGGGAGTTTCGGAGGGCTTTCTTCTGGAAATCATGGTTCTGATGGGTGTCACACTGGGGCTTGTAGTACTGATGGGCATGGTTCTGTAGGTTCTGGTTCTGATGGGTCCAGTCTTGTGGGGACTGATTCTGGAATTCGGTCTTGCCGGGCTGTCCCGGTCATCATGAATTATCAGTCAGACTGTTTTGTTGGAAATTTCAGTTTTGAAAAGCGTCTGGAATCCGCTTTTAAAGGCGGGGGTACTGTAATGATCGCTGCTGCAGCAGCTATTGCTGGAAGTAGTGCTGCAGCTCAGGCAGTTCTGATGTCTTTCCATGCAAGCTGCATAGGTTTGTCTGTCTTTCCCTGCTGTCAGCTTGTGACTGATTATCATTCACCTGTGTGGGAATCTGCATGTCTGCTCCCATTGGATGACCTCAGTATAAAGATCTGCTTCCTGCAGGGTTTCCTTGGGTTTTCATAGCTTCAGCTTAAGCCTGCCTTGCTGTCGCTTTAGCCCCCGATCGTGTTTCTTGTTATAAAGATACTTTGCTGGTCTTTGCATCATATATTGGTTCATTGCCAATATATATGCATACCAGCACGTTTATTATTTTCCTTGTATTTGTGTTACGTGATACATCAGTGTCGCTGATGTATACGTACACGAACTGTTTATATCCTGTGTGCAGTTAGTCAGCTTTCCAGCACGTTTTGGTAGGTTGCGCGTACCGTGACCACCCGTGCTGAGGTAGTTACCCTGCTCCTGGTTCTGTTTGTGGATTGCGTTCATCTCTGCGAAGAGATAACGGATCCTTCTGAATCCTGTTCTGTTACTGTTTGTGGATTGCGTTCATCTCTGCGAAGAGATAACGAATCCTTCTGAATCCTGTTCTGTTACCGTTTGTGGATTGCGTTCATCTCTGCGAAGAGATAGCGAATCTTTCTGAGCCCTGTTCCCTGTTTTGCTCCAGTGTTAGTCAGCGTTCCTGCTTATGTCATATATCGGTTCATTGCCGATATATACATATGTTAGTCAGACGTTACAAATAGTTTCATTGATAGCTGTAATTGTAATACGCTAGGAAAACATACTTATTGTATATTTATCTGTGTTACGTTCATCTATCTTAATCCTGCTATTTTCTGACTGTCCTGTCTTTGTGAGGCACGCCATCGCCGCATCGCATTGGCTGCCTCATTCCAGTCTGTCTGGTTTTGGACGCTTGCTGTCGCTAAGTAGCCGCTAGCTAGCAAGCGTTCATTCTGTCTACCTGTCCTGATCTCCTCAGTTCTGGTTTGTGCGCTCAGCGCTACTTTGCGCTGAGACGTTATAACGTAAGCATTGTTTGTGGCTGTCAGATCTGCACCGGCTCTGTGCGCCACAATCTCCTATTGGAGTCAGTCCTCCCCTCCACTATACTAGGGATAGCCTGTTTCCTGGTGCTAGTGTGTGTACCTCCTCCACGCCAGCTCATGCGTTGCATGCTGACTGTGGAGAATACACCACCAAGCCTTACATTCTCATTCTATTAAATAGGAATCACAAGTGCAAAATGCGCTGAATCGTGAGATTTTGCCCACAAATCGCGGAGCCGAGCGCGATCACGGGCAAAGCGCTGAGCGTGAACTGACCCTCAGAGCTGCTGACAGGCGTTAGCTGCTCTCATCCTCTGGTTGGGTGCTTGCTAGCGCTCAGCAGACCGACGACCCCCCCATGGAGATGCATTTAAACATGGCGGTTGCCGTGCTCAAGCTTGACAAGAATTTTGCCGCTGGGTAATTCCGCCGCGTGTCAAATGTGACCGAACGTGGCGTTACCAAACGCTGCCATTTGGCTGAGTGTCTGCGGTCATATTTTTGTTTATCATAACAGTTATCATAAAGATTACTACTCTGCACATTTGTACATAATTGTGCATTATTACAGTTACCAAAAAGGGTAATATTGTGCGAATTTCCACTTAGGCTGGGAGAAGACTGGGCAGTGCAGAAAGCCGTGTATTTTTTTCACTGTGTTTTTCATTTTTTGCTTTGTTTTTGTTTTACATATCCGGTTTTTTTTTGCTTTGTTTTTGTTTTGCATATGCGTTTTTTTTTGCTTTGTTTTTGTTTTGCATATGCGTTTTTTTTTGCTTTGTTTTTGTTTTGCATATGCGTTTTTTTTTTTGCTTTGTTTTTGTTATGCATATGCGTTTTTTTTTTGCTTTGTTTTTGTTTTGCATATGCGTTTTTCATGTGTTTTTTAAGCATTTTTGGTGACTTTCACCTTATGTGTTTTTATTAGTGTTGCTCAGACACCCCCGATGACGGATTTGAATAAATCCGGCCAACGGCAGTCCCAAAATCTGGATAAGCCGTGATTGCGATCCGGATTTGAAACTGACTGACGAATTCGACACGAGCGTTATCCGCGATTGCCTGTAAAATCCGTGATCACAGGTTCGTGATCGGGATTTGACTTTAACATTAATAGCAAAGCTCCCATATACGCTACAGTCCCCAAAATTGCAGGGATTATAAAGGCGATCAGTGGCTACAACTTTAAAAACATTTTTTTTTTCAAAAAGACCTAATAGTTTTACAGAAAATCGAATTTAAAGTTTCCAATGAAAAAGTATTGGTGATTAAATACCGCCAAAACCCGGTGTATTTAGCAGTTAAGCAAATCTCCTTACATGCTATAAACACCAAATTTGCGAGATATATTAAGTAGAACAGTGGGAACTATTTTTTTTTTCCAAAAAGACCTTATAGTTTTTGAGATAATCGATTTTACAGGTTCAAAGGAAATTTCAAAGGAAAAAAGTATACATGTAAATGCGGTAAATACATTAACTGTCATTTACCGCATTTAAATGAATACTATTTTTCTTGAACCTTTCAAAATCCATTATCTCAAAAACTATAAGGTCTTTTTGAAAAAAAAAACAAAAAAAAATTCCCCTTGTTCCCACAGTTCTACTTGAAGAAAATCTGTAATGAAAAAACCTCCCCTGGGGGGTACTCACCTCGGTGGGGGAAGCCTCCGGATCCTATTGAGGCTTCCCCCGTCCTCCTTGGTCCCACGTCAGCGGCGAAAATCCTCCCAAAGCGCTGGCGATGTAAATATTTACCTTTCGGCTCCATCGCAGGCGCAGTATCCGCTCTTCCCACGGAGATAGGCGGAAATCTCCTGCAAGTCTCCTGCGCCTGTGCAGTAGAGCGGACCCAACGGAGATCAGCTATTTTCGCCTATCTCCGTGCTGAGAGCCGCAACATGCGGGGGGCTGGAGACAGAAAAGGTAAATCTTGCACAGGCTGTTGGATTTGTCGCCTGTGCATTCCAGGGACTGCAGCGAGACGGACGTGGGACACAGGAGGACAGAGGAAGCCCTGATAGGGTCCAGAGGCTTCCCCCACCCGAGGTGAGTGCCCCCCAAGGAACTTTTTTTCAGTACAGGTTTTCTTTAACATATCCTGCAAATTTGGTATTTACATCATGTAAGGAGGCTTTGCTATTAACAGGCGTATATCATGTAAGGCGGCTTTTCAGCTTATTATCGCGTATATTTTTTTCCATGATCATGGGCCGAATACACGAAATAACGGCCGCATCCGTGATTGATTCCCGATCACAGATTCGGATCACGATGTTGGATAGTGAAAAAATGCTCATGAATCGCGGGTATGCCGTGATCACAGATTGTATCCGAGCATCACTGGTTTTTATTATTTTTAATAATCAATAAAGTAAAATACAGTAGCGTATAAAATAAAGCATGTAAAGACACATTCCCCTGCGTCTCCATTGAGATACATTATGTGCGTTTTACATGCTTTGTTCAAAATGATACAGGCAGCAAGTTGTGTGCTTTCAAAAACGGACAATGTAAAAAACACATATATGCGTTTCTACATGTAGCACATGCGTTTTCCGCAACGTTACCGTTTGTGCCTAGAGTGTTCCTTGCCTTAAAGGGCCACTATCGTGAAAATTTTTTTTTTAAAATACATGTAAACACATACAAATAAGAAGTACATTTCTTCCAGAGTAAAATGAGCCATAAATTACTTTTCTCCTATGTTGCTGTCACTTACAGTAGGTAGTAGAAATCTGACATTACCGACAGGTTTTGGACTAGTCCATCTCTTTATGGGGGGTTCTCTGCAAGGGTTTTATTCTTTATAAAGACACCCCCTGAAAAAGATTTATACAAAGTTGCTGGACAGCCTACCTGGTCGCTGCAGATTTTTTGGGCAGTTGGACGGAGCAACTGCCATTTACTAAATGCTTTTGAAAATAATGAAAGCCCTGAGAATCTTCCATGAGGAGATGGGCCAATCCAAATCCTGTTGGTTCTGTTGGATTTCTATTATCTACTGTAAGTGACAGCAACATAGGAGAAAAGTAATTTATGTGTCATTTTACTCTGGAAGAAATGTACTTCGTATTTGTATGTGTCTACTAGTGTTGGGCGAACATCTAGATGTTCGGGTTCGGGCCGAACAGGCCGAACATGGCCGCGATGTTCGGGTGTTCGACCCGAACTCCGAACATAATGGAAGTCAATGGGGACCCGAACTTTTGTGGTTTGTAAAGCCTCCTTACATGCTACATACCCCAAATTTGCAGGGTATGTGCACCTTGGGAGTGGGTACAAGAGGAAAAAAAAATTAGCAAAAAGAGCTTATAGTTTTTGAGAAAATCGATTTTAAAGTTTCAAAGGGAAAACTGTCTTTTAAATGCGGGAAATGTCTGTTTTCTTTGCACAGGTAACATGTTTTTTGTCGGCATGCAGTCATAAATGTAATACATATAAGAGGTTCCAGGAAAAGGGACCGGTAACGCTAACCCAGCAGCAGCACACGTGATGGAACAGGAGGAGGGTGGCGCAGGAGGAGAAGAAGGCCACGCTTTGTGAGACACAACAACCCCGGCCTTGCATGAGGGCAAGAAGCGTGCGGATAGCAGGCTTTGTACCGCCATGCAGTCATAAATGTAATAAAGATAAGTGGTTCAATAAACAGGGACCACGCGGCAACGCTAACCCAGCAGCAGCAGACGTGATGGAACAGGAGCAGGCGCAGGAGGAGAAGGCCACGCTTTGTGAGACACAACAACCCAGGCCTTGCATGAGGGCAAGAAGCGTGCGGATAGCATGCTTTGTACCGCCATGCAGTCATAAATGTAATAAAGATAAGTGGTTCAATAAACAGGGACCACGCGGCAACGCTAACCCAGCAGCAGCAGACGTGATGGAACAGGAGGAGGCGCAGGAGGAGAAGGCCACGCTTTGTGAGACACAACAACCCAGGCCTTGCATGAGGGCAAGAAGCGTGCAGATAGCAGGCTTTGTACCGCCATGCAGTCATAAATGTAATAAAGATAAGTGGTTCAATAAACAGGGACCACGCGGCAACGCTAACCCAGCAGCAGCAGACGTGATGGAACAGGAGCAGGCGCAGGAGGAGAAGGCCACGCTTTGTGAGACACAACAACCCAGGCCTTGCATGAGGGCAAGAAGCGTGCGGATAGCATGCTTTGTACCGCCATGCAGTCATAAATGTAATAAAGATAAGTGGTTCAATAAACAGGGACCACGCGGCAACGCTAACCCAGCAGCAGCAGACGTGATGGAACAGGAGGAGGCGCAGGAGGAGAAGGCCACGCTTTGTGAGACACAACAACCCAGGCCTTGCATGAGGGCAAGAAGCGTGCGGATAGCATGCTTTGTACCGCCATGCAGTCATAAATGTAATAAAGATAAGTGGTTCAATAAACAGGGACCACGCGGCAACGCTAACCCAGCAGCAGCAGACGTGATGGAACAGGAGCAGGCGCAGGAGGAGAAGGCCACGCTTTGTGAGACACAACAACCCAGGCCTTGCATGTGGACAAAAAGCGTGCGGATATAGCAGCAATGCTTTTTGCCGCCATGCAGTCATAAATGTAATACAGATGAGAGGTTCAATAAACAGGGCCCGGAAACGCAACACCATCCCAGATGTTCATTGGTCATGTTACTTGGTTGGGGTCCTGGAGTGTTGCGTAGTCATTTCCAATCCAGGATTGATTCATTTTAATTTGAGTCAGACGGTCTGCATTTTCTGTAGAGAGGCGGATACGCCGATCTGTGACGATGCCTCCGGCAGCACTGAAACAGCGTTCCGACATAACGCTGGCTGCCGGGCAAGCCAGCACCTCTATTGCGTACATTGCCAGTTCGTGCCAGGTGTCTAGCTTCGATACCCAATAGTTGAAGGGTGCAGATGGATGGTTCGACACAGCTACGCCATCTGACATGTAGTCCTTGACCATCTTCTCCAGGCGATCGGTGTTGGAGGTGGATCTGCACGCTTGCTGTTCAGTGGGCTGCGGCTGCAAGGGTGTCAGAAAATTTTCCCACTCCAAGGACACTGCCGATACCATTCCCTTTTGGGTACTAGCTGCGGCTTGCGTTGTTTGCTGCCCTCCTGGTCGTCCTGGGTTTGCGGAAGTCAGTCTGTCTGCGTACAACTGGCTAGAGGAGGGGGAGGATGTCAATCTCCTCTCTAAAGTCTCCACAAGGGCCTGCTGGTATTCTTCCATTTTGACCTGTCTGACTCTTTCTTCAAGCAGTTTTGGAACATTGTGTTTGTACCGTGGATCCAGAAGGGTATAAACCCAGTAATTGGTGTTGTCCAGAATGCGCACAATGCGTGGGTCACGTTCAATGCAGTCTAGCATGAATTGAGCCATGTGTGCCAGAGTCCTACCAGAATCCTCATCATCCTCTTGTGAGCGTTGTGATAGTTGTTGTGATGCATCATAGTCGTCACCTTCCTCCTGGTCTGCTTCTGCTGACCATTCGCGTTGAATTGTGGAAGTCCAACGTGCACCGCTCTGGCCCTCGTCAGTGGTGGCATGAAATTCCTGCTCCAACTCCAGCTGTTCCTCCTCCTCTTCTTCGTCATAGCTGCTGGGGCCAGCGTTCCCTGAGGCGGATGGCCTGATGTTGGTACCATCACGCTGATCGTTTTCTCCTTCAGATTCCCCCAGTTGCATCATGACAGCTGTTTCCTTGATTTTTAACATCGACCTCTTCAGTAAACACAGCAGTGGTATGGTAATGCTGACTGAAGAGTTGTCACTGCTCACAAGCAACGTGGATTGCTCAAAATTTTGGAGGACTTGGCAGAGGTCCAACATGTTGGCCCAATCGGATCCACAGAAGCTTGGCAGCTGGCCGGATGCGCCTCGGTACTGCGCCGTCATGTACTGGACCACTGCACTCTTCTGCTCGCAAAAGCGGGCTAGCATGTGCAGCGTAGAATTCCAGCGCGTAGGGACATCACACAGCAAGCGATGGTGGGGGAGATTGAAGCGCTCCTGCATCTTGGCGAGTGCCCCCGAAGCAGTACTGGAATTTCTACAATGTTTGGACACTCGACGCACCTTCAACAGCAGATCGGGCACGCCTGGGTATGTCCTCAGGAACCGCTGAACTACTAGGTTCATCACGTGCGCCAGGCAAGGGATGTGTGTCAGCTTAGCCAACCTTAAAGCGCGAATGAGATTACTCCCATTATCACACACAACCATGCCCGGTTTCAGGTCCAGCGGTGCCAGCCACAAATCCGTCTGTTCCTTTATTCCCCTCCAAATTTCCTCCCCTGTGTGCTGCTTATCCCCAAGGCAGATTAGCTTCAGCAACGCTTGCTGACGCATGCCAACAGCTGTGCTGCACTGCTTCCACGATCCTACTGCTGCTGGGTTAGCGTTTCCGGATGAGGTACAGCTTTGAGATGCGTTGGAGGAGAAGGAGTCAGAGAGGTAGGTGCTGCTGTTATCCAGTGGGAGGGACGGCGGTGCAGCTGTTTGTGGCGTGGGCAACACCCGTGCCGTAGCAGGTGAGGAATCGCTGCCAGGCTCCACAAGGTTCACCCAGTGCGCGGTAAGGGAGATGTATCGACCCTGGCCGAACGCACTCGTCCAGGTGTCAGTGGTGAGGTGAACCTTGCAGGCAACGGCATTCTTCAAGCTTCGGGTTATTTTGCTGACCACGTGCTCATGCAACTCAGGCACTGCAGAGCGTGCAAAGTGGTAGCGGCTGGGAACCACGTAACGTGGGATGGCCACTGACATCATGCCCTTGAAGCTGTTTGTCTCCACCAATCGATATGGCAGCATTTCGCAGGCCAGAAGCTTGGCTATGCTGGCTGTTACTGCCACGGCCCGGGGGTCATTTGCTGGCAATTTCCTCTTGCGCTCAAACATCTCCGACACAGACAACTGAACCGTAGCGCTGCACACGGAAGGGCTGTTGGTTGTTGTGTTTGATGAACACTGGGAGACCTCAAGAGCACTACTCCGGAAAGTGACAGTGTCAGCGTCGTCTGATGTTTGTGAATGTTGTGAACCACGCAATGGCTGGGCTACTGCTGCTGCTGAGGCGGGTCTGGTGAACCCAAGGGAGGCAGTGTTGTTTCTGGTACCCTGTCCTGACGCGTTTGCCCAAAGAGTGGGATGTTTGGATAGCATGTGACGGCTCATGCTGGTGGTGGAGAGGTTGTTAATATTTTTCCCCCTGCTCAGGCGGGTCTTGCACACCTTGCAAATCGCCATGGTAACATCCTCAGTGCAGTCTTCAAAGAAAGGCCAGACTTTGGAGCACCTGCCTTGCTGGCGATTTCTGTTTGCGCCTCTTTTGCCTCTCACTTGAACTTCCATGCTTGTGGTGCCTGAAATTGCGCGCCGCCTACCTTGTGGCACAAGGCGAACTCGTGCAGCAGTGTGTTCTTCAACAGACTCATCTGTGCTGCTGCTACGACGGCGATGTTCTCGTTCACAAACAAAATCTGGGTCTCTGTCCACATTGTCCATACCCTCCTCTTCCATCTCCTCAAACTCGTCATATGTCATTGTGGGCCACCGCCGTGGAGTAGAGCTCCCCACAACAACCTCTGCGCAGCACACTCCAACGTCGTCTTCCAGATCTTGTCGGCCGACCTCCTGCAATTGCAACCCCTCCTGCCCAAATTGCTCTGGGATTTGGGTTTCCGAGTCCTCTTCGGACTCGCCTTGTATTTCAGTGCGCGGTGCATTTCCCACAGTTAACGGTTGTGAATCCAGGCACAACATTTCTGGCTGTTCCTCCATTGACCTTTGAAAGGTGGAAGTTTGTTGGGCTGGGAATAGCTCCTGCGAATACCCCATTGTGTCCTGAGGTAATTCATCGGACTGGTTATCTGGCAGTTGTGTGCGTGGTGTCGCTGCCGGTTGTGTCAGCTTTGTGCCCACTGGCTCCTTGTAACTGGCTGAGGACTCGGACCTCGTGCGTGATGTGCTGGTGCTGCTTAACCCACTGCTGGACGCTTGAGAGGTCATCCAAGTAATTATCTGGTCCTGTTCTTTTGGATTTGTGAGGGTTGTTGTCCTGGACAACATGGGCGGTATTGAGTGGGTTTTCTTGGGTGCTCCCCTGTGGCCTGTACGTGAACCGTCAGGGGAAACACCTCTTCCCTTGCCCCTCCCTCTTTCACCGGATTTCTTCCTCATTTCACTTATCCTTACAGTACACGCTGACTGGCAGCAGTACAGTGGCAGTACAGAAATGCTATACAGTACCACTATTCCCAGCAGCGACACAGAGCACAATGCTATACAGTGACGGGTGAGCGGTGTACCACTATTCCCAGCAGACACAGAACAGTACACAGAATGCTATATAGTGTGGCTGAACGAGCGGTGTACCACTATTCCCAGCAGACACAGAACAGTACACAGAATGCTATATAGTGTGGCTGAACGAGCGGTGTACTACTGTTCCCAGCAGACACAGAACAGTACACAGAATGCTATATAGTGTGGCTGAACGAGCGGTGTACCACTATTCCCAGCAGACACAGAACAGTACACAGAATGCTATATAGTGTGGCTGAACGAGCGGTGTACTACTGTTCCCAGCAGACACAGAACAGTACACAGAATGCTATATAGTGTGGCTGAACGAGCGGTGTACCACTGTTCCCAGCAGACACAGAACAGTACACAGAATGCTATATAGTGTGGCTGAACGAGCGGTGTACTACTGTTCCCAGCAGACACAGAACAGTACACAGAATGCTATATAGTGTGGCTGAACGAGCGGTGTACCACTATTCCCAGCAGACACAGAACAGTACACAGAATGCTATATAGTGTGGCTGAACGAGCGGTGTACTACTGTTCCCAGCAGACACAGAACAGTACACAGAATGCTATATAGTGTGGCTGAACGAGCGGTGTACCACTATTCCCAGCAGACACAGAACAGTACACAGAATGCTATATAGTGTGGCTGAACGAGCGGTGTACCACTATTCCCAGCAGACACAGAACAGTACACAGAATGCTATATAGTGTGGCTGAACGAGCGGTGTACTACTGTTCCCAGCAGACACAGAACAGTACACAGAATGCTATATAGTGTGGCTGAACGAGCGGTGTACCACTATTCCCAGCAGACACAGAACAGTACACAGAATGCTATATAGTGTGGCTGAACGAGCGGTGTACTACTGTTCCCAGCAGACACAGAACAGTACACAGAATGCTATATAGTGTGGCTGAACGAGCGGTGTACCACTGTTCCCAGCAGACACAGAACAGTACACAGAATGCTATATAGTGTGGCTGAACGAGCGGTGTACCACTATTCCCAGCAGACACAGAACAGTACACAGAATGCTATATAGTGTGGCTGAACGAGAGGTGTACTACTGTTCCCAGCAGACACAGAACAGTACACAGAATGCTATATAGTGTGGCTGAACGAGCGGTGTACCACTATTCCCAGCAGACACAGAACAGTACACAGAATGCTATATAGTGTGGCTGAACGAGCGGTGTACTACTGTTCCCAGCAGACACAGAACAGTACACAGAATGCTATATAGTGTGGCTGAACGAGCGGTGTACCACTGTTCCCAGCAGACACAGAACAGTACACAGAATGCTATATAGTGTGGCTGAACGAGCGGTGTACTACTGTTCCCAGCAGACACAGAACAGTACACAGAATGCTATATAGTGTGGCTGAACGAGCGGTGTACCACTATTCCCAGCAGACACAGAACAGTACACAGAATGCTATATAGTGTGGCTGAACGAGCGGTGTACTACTGTTCCCAGCAGACACAGAACAGTACACAGAATGCTATATAGTGTGGCTGAACGAGCGGTGTACTACTGTTCCCAGCAGACACAGAACAGTACACAGAATGCTATATAGTGTGGCTGAACGAGCGGTGTACCACTATTCCCAGCAGACACAGAACAGTACACAGAATGCTATATAGTGTGGCTGAACGAGCGGTGTACTACTGTTCCCAGCAGACACAGAACAGTACACAGAATGCTATATAGTGTGGCTGAACGAGCGGTGTACCACTATTCCCAGCAGACACAGAACAGTACACAGAATGCTATATAGTGTGGCTGAACGAGCGGTGTACTACTGTTCCCAGCAGACACAGAACAGTACACAGAATGCTATATAGTGTGGCTGAACGAGCGGTGTACCACTGTTCCCAGCAGACACAGAACAGTACACAGAATGCTATATAGTGTGGCTGAACGAGCGGTGTACTACTGTTCCCAGCAGACACAGAACAGTACACAGAATGCTATATAGTGTGGCTGAACGAGCGGTGTACTACTGTTCCCAGCAGACACAGAACAGTACACAGAATGCTATATAGTGTGGCTGAACGAGCGGTGTACCACTGTTCCCAGCAGACACAGAACAGTACACAGAATGCTATATAGTGTGGCTGAACGAGCGGTGTACTACTGTTCCCAGCAGACACAGAACAGTACACAGAATGCTATATAGTGTGGCTGAACGAGCGGTGTACTACTGTTCCCAGCAGACACAGAACAGTACACAGAATGCTATATAGTGTGGCTGAACGAGCGGTGTACTACTGTTCCCAGCAGACACAGAACAGTACACAGAATGCTATATAGTGTGGCTGAACGAGCGGTGTACTACTGTTCCCAGCAGACACAGAACAGTACACAGAATGCTATATAGTGTGGCTGAACGAGCGGTGTACTACTGTTCCCAGCAGACACAGAACAGTACACAGAATGCTATATAGTGTGGCTGAACGAGCGGTGTACTACTGTTCCCAGCAGACACAGAACAGTACACAGAATGCTATATAGTGTGGCTGAACGAGCGGTGTACTACTGTTCCCAGCAGACACAGAACAGTACACAGAATGCTATATAGTGTGGCTGAACGAGCGGTGTACTACTGTTCCCAGCAGACACAGAACAGTACACAGAATGCTATATAGTGTGGCTGAACGAGCGGTGTACTACTGTTCCCAGCAGACACAGAACAGTACACAGAATGCTATATAGTGTGGCTGAACGAGCGGTGTACTACTGTTCCCAGCAGACACAGAACAGTACACAGAATGCTATATAGTGTGGCTGAACGAGCGGTGTACTACTGTTCCCAGCAGCGACACACAATGACTGGGGGGGACCCTGGCTAGCGTGGCTGGAGCGCGAACTACCCTGCCTGCCTACCCAAAGCTAAACCCACAGACAAATGGCGGAGATATGACGTGGTTCGGGTATTTATTTACCCGAACCACGTGACAGTTCGGCCAATCAGAGCGCGTTCGGGTCCGAACCACGTGACCCGTTCGGCCAATCACAGCGCTAGCCGAACGTTCGGGGAACGTTCGGCCATGCGCTCTTAGTTCGGCCATATGGCCGAACGGTTTGGCCGAGCACCGTCAGGTGTTCGGCCGAACTCGAACATCACCCGAACAGGGTGATGTTCTGCAGAACCCGAACAGTGGCGAACACTGTTCGCCCAACACTAGTGTCTACCAGTATTTCATTTTTTTATTTTCACGATAGTGGTGCTTTAACCTGCCTGGCGTTCTATTAAGATCGCCAGGGAGGCTGCGGGAGGTTTTTTTTTTTATAAAAAAAAACCGATTTCATGCAGCCAACTGAAAGTTGGCTGCATGAAAGCCCACTAGAGGGCGCTCCGGAGGCGTTCTTGTGATCGCCCCTGGCGGCCAGAAGTAACACGGAAGGCCGCAATGAGCGGCCTTCCGTGTTTCGCTTACCTCGTCGCCATGGCGACGAGCGGAGTGACGTCATGGACGTCAGCCGACGTCCTGACGTCAGCCGCCTCCGATCCAGCCCTTAGCGCTGGCCGGAACTTTTTGTTCCGGCTACGCTGGGCTCAGGCGGCTGGGGGGACCCTCTTTCGCCGCTGCATGCGGCGGATCGCCGCACTGCAGCGGCGATCAGGCAGCACACGCGGCTGGCAAAGTGCCGGCTGCGTGTGCTGCTTTTTATTTGAGCCAAATCGGCCCAGCAGGGCCTGAGCTGCAGCCTCTGGCGGTGATGGACGAGCTGAGCTCGTCCAGACCGCTCAGCAGGTTAAAGTGATTCTGAAGCGAGTCTTAATTCACTTTTTTAACTTGTAGTTATGTTAAGAACTATAAGCCCTGCTAAACCGCGGTTTATACCGCCCAAATCCCCTCTCCTGTGTCCGGGGAACGCTTCCTCATAGAGGCAGAACTTATGGCTGTAGCTCTGCCTCTTGGCACGTCAATTCTCACTAATTTCCGCCTCTCCCCGCCCCTCTCAATCTGCCTTCACAGAGAGGGGCGGGGAAGAGGCGGAGATCCGCGCAGCGATTGGCGCTGAAAGCTCCGCCTCCATGAGCAGCAAAATCCAGGTCCAAGAAAGTCGTGAATTCTGCAGGGGGTATTCGGGGGATATAAACGCCTCGTTTTGCCGCAGGATAGCAGGGGTTATAGTTCTTAACATAGCTACAAGTTAAAAAAGTGAATTTAGACTCACTTCAGAGTCTCTTTAAATGTACATCTTGTGTATGTATTTTCATGAGCAGTTTTTTGGGGGTTTGTATGTGTGAAGATTGGGGTAGTTTGGCAATGAATCTGTTTTTGGCAGCTTCTACCCAGTCTCAGGTACAATGATATACTCTAGAATGACCTCCTCACATTCACGTTTACAAGACTTCGCACGCGCTTCACACCTCCTCTGGAATGCTCTCCCACAACACATCCGTCACTCACTTTAAACGGTCACTAAAAACACACTTGTTCCGACAAGCATACGCGCTACCTCAGGCCACTTCCCTTCGTCCTGAGACCAAATTGCACTCCTACTAGATATCCTAAAACACACTGCCTCTATATATTTGCTGCATACTACCCCTCCTCTCGTTTCCCCCCTATTCATGTAGATTGTAAGCTCACAAGGGCAGGGCTCTCTCCTCCTTTTGTGACTTGGAAATTATTATACGTTTTATTTATCGCGTCACTTTTATCACTGTCATTACCACTTCTGTATTTTGTATCCTTTTTGTATTTTGTCACCAATTATGTATGGTGTATATTGGTATACAACATTGTCTGTATCATTATGTATCCCATGTTCGTTTCTTACTTTGTACAGCACCACGGAATATGTTGGCCCTTTATTATTACCTGTATTGTGCTGTCACGCCTGTTATCGTTGTCTGTAATCCTATTTATTGTACAGCGCTGCGTAATATGTTGGCACTCTATAAATCCAATAAATAATAATAAATTAATAATAATAATAATCTGTAGTTAGGCCTTGTTCCCATCTAAAATCGAAATTGCTGACGCCAGCGTTTCTGGATTTTGTTAGTGATTTTTTTTTAGCGACTCCCGGCGCTCACCTGCGCGCTGCAATTTTTTGTAAAGTGCTTTTCTAAGTGATTTTGCAGAGTGATTTGTTTTTTCACTTTATGACGCAAGTCAGGAAGTGGACTCTTTGACCCAGAAGTAAATAAATACATTGGCCTCAATTCACTAAGATCATGCTGGAGATAATAAGGCAAAAGAAAACTTACCTCCACACAGTGAGAGAGTAATCTGATCTCTTCATTCCTTAAAGAGGATCTGTAACATCAAAAGATCCCCTGGGGGGTACTCACCTCGGGTGGGGGAAGCCTCAGGATCCTAATGAGGCTTCCCACGCCGTCCTCCATCCCTCGGGGGTCTCGCTGCAGCCCTCCGTGCAACGGTGACGTCAATATTTACCTTCCTGGCTCCTGCGCAGGCGCTCTCACGGCTGTCGGCTCCAAAGTAGGCGGAAATACCCGATCGCCGTCGGGTCTGCTCTACTGCGCAGGCGCAAGTTTCCGGCGCCTGCGCAGTAGAGCGGACCCGACTGAGATCGGGTATTTCCGTGTAGTTCGGAGCGGAAAGCAGCCACAGCGCCCCCGCTGGAGCTTGCAAAGGTAAATATTGAAGCTACAGTCGGCTCTGTCGCCGGCTGTTCGGAGGGCTGCAGCGAGACCCCCGTGGGACAGAGGACGGCGTGGGAAGCCTCATTAGGATCCGGAGGCTTCCCCCACCCGAGGTGAGTACCCCCCAGGGGAGGTTTTTGAGGTTACAGAGTCTCTTTAAGTTGCCTCCTCTGTAGTTAAGTTACCTTCTCTGTAGTTAAGTTACCTCCTCTGTAGTTATTTTACCTCCTCTGTAGTGAAGTTACCTACTCTGTAGTTATTTTCGCATTCAGTTAATTAACAGCCTGTCTTTAACTTTAGAATTCTGGAGTTATTTTAAGGATTGAAGAGTTAACTTTAGAGATCTCACCTTAACTTAAAGACAGAAGAGGTAACTTTAGGTTTGCCTGAGGTAAAATGTTTCCTGAATACTACATGCCTTATTACCATGGTGATAACGTTAGAAACGTTATTGAAGACAGAAGATAAGCTTAGTGAATTGAGGCCACTGTGTTTATTCAGGAAAGCGCTGGAGAAATCACTATAGAAAGCGCTTTTTCAAGTATTTGCTTTGTTTTGCGATTTCCCAATACCTTCCACTGAGGCAAATCGCCCCAAATATGGTCCAGGCCGCGCTTTGCTGAGCGGATCGGAAATGAACCGCTCAGATGTGAACTCTCTCATAGGGAATCATTGCACAAACGCTTTTAGGGCGATTTTGAAAATCGCCAGCACTTAAAAAAAGGCAAGAACCCCCTTAGTGTGAACGATCCCTTCCAGCTGCACTTGCGCTACATAAGTGGCCGCTTCTGTCGCAGAGTCGTTTCGTTTGGTGAAACCTCATCCTTGTGCCGAAACGCGGCATGTTTGTACTTCATTCCTCCCAATTTTGTAGCTCATTTGCTATAAGCTTTCCTTATAGCCTTAATAGAATGATTGCCTATCATGCCCCATAATGCATCACATATGAGATCTGTTAAACATGGGGGGAGGGCATCTGAAGACAGTATAAATAGTATTTGCCACATACCACAAGATCTAGCCACTTCACTGGCGGCTGGAAGAGGCTACAATTCAGTACAGCCCTGCAGCAGACGCAAGGTTAATTAAAATGGCCCCCTTGACATCCCTGCAGGTTTTCTGCATTAAGGGCTCCCTCCGCATCCCTGGCTTGTTGTTGTCTGGAGATGGACCTCTCGTGCCTTTGATGTGTCTGTCCTCTCATGTCAGGGATACTGCTTGCAGAGAGCTAAATTAGCAGCGCTGGGATCTGCTATGGATTACTGGCAATATTACTGCGCAGAGGCCATCTTCAGTCACTTTGAAATGATAGTAATAATCTAATAATAATTCATTATAAGCTCTGAGGGGCCGAGGCGCTTATACTGACTGCAGGCTTAAGAATCGGCGCAGTAGCATGGGAAAGTCTTATACTCTTATTAGTGTTATGTTTACTATTATGGTCACTGGGACTTTATTTTATGACATAAGATTTTCCTGATTTCCATTCTTCAGATTTTTTTTCTTTCCTAGAAACAGACCGGTATGATAGTGAGATTAAACTCTGGCGAAACATTCAATAAAAATATGTTTTCCTGATTTTTATTACTTGTACAGTTACCATATTTGCCTTTGTGCACAAGTAATATTGTCTGTCTACAAATTACAAATTCCCGAAGTACAGTTTATCTGCTCTGAAAGCTGTCATTGCATGTTATTGCATAGCTGCTATATTTATATATTATAATGTATCCATTGATCACTTCTCAGCTCTCTCTGGTTCTACAATGTGTGCAGTCAGTTTCAGCAAACTGTTGGCTGTATACTAAATGTATCTGACAAAGGAATGTAAACAAACGATAATGGGATGCGACCAGAAGCTTTCCACTGAAGAACAAAGTGCTGGGTTTACCTGTTTGAATGCTGTTCTGCTGCAATTTTTTTGTGTTACTAGATTTAATGTTGTAAATAATCTTATATTCCTAGTGCACACCAAAAACCGCTAGCACATCCGCAAAACGCTAGGGGTTTTTGAAGGTTTTTTCTTATTATTATGAAGCGTTTTGCTAGCGTTTTGCGGTTTTGTGTAGCTTTTTTTCTGTAGCAAATTACAAATATTGTTACAGTAAAGCTGTAACTGAACAGCTTCTGTAACAAAAACGCCTGCAAAACCGCTCTGATCTGGCGTTTTATCAGGTGTTTTGCGGTTTTCCTATACTTAACACTGGAGGCAGAAACACCTCCAAAAACTGCTGCAGCCCGGGAGTATGCGTTTCTGCAAAACGCCTCCCGCTCTGGTGTGCACCAGCCCATTGAAATACATTACCCAAGCGGATCCGCACCCGCAAGCGGTTCTAAAAACGCTACCAAAACCGCTCGGTGTGCACCAGGCCTCAGAGCAAAGAGGAAATGCTAAGTTTTATACCACTTTATTTTCCCTAAAAGGACCACTATGGCAAAAAATTGGGAGATACCTGTGTATGCATACGTGTAACATGTACATTGGTTCCAGAGTAAAAAGCACTATACATACTTTTTTCATCTCTTTCCCTCACTTAAGGTAAGTAGTATAAAATCTGACAGATCTGACAAGATTTGGACTATTCCATCTCCTCATGGGGGATTCTCATGGTTTTTGTTATTTTCAGTTTAGTTTGCCTTCTTAAAGGGCAACTGAAGCAAGAGGGATATGGAGGCTGACATATTTATTTCCTTTTTAACAATGCACTTTGCCTGGCTGTCTTGCTGATCCTCTGCCTCTAACACTTGTAGCCATAGCCCCTGAACAAGCATGCAGCATATCAGGTGTTTCTGACTTTATTGTCAGATCTGACAAGATTAGCTGCATGCTTGTTTCTGGTGTTATTCAGACACTTCAGCAGCCAAATAGACCAGCAGGGCTGCCAGGCAACTGGTATTGTATAAAAGGAAATAAATATGGCAGCCTCCATATTCTTCTCACTTCAGAAGGTATTTGCAATAACTCAGTTTTAAGTGAGTGATTGTGGCTTTCAGCAATGCATCACTTCTGAATATGCAAATTATCTCTATGGCACTGAAGCCAGACACTTACTGAATAGCAGCTCAGTCCAACTGCCAAAATGGATTGCAGTGAGTAGGGAAGTTGGCCAGCCTCCTTATATAGATACTTTCCACTGAGTGTTTTATAAAGAAAGAAAGGAAATACTAAGAATCCCCCATGAGGAGATGGACTAGTCCAAAACCTGCCATATTATTATTTTTATTCTGAATCTTAACTTGCTTAGTCCTTTTTGGGGGGGATAAAGTCCACCAGTACCTCCTTTTTTGAATTGTTTTAGTATATTTTATTCTATTTTGGCACCTCTGTTCCAGTCCAGTTCCGGTTTCAGACTGGGTGCACATATGACATAGGCCTCAATTCATAAAGCATTACCTCATGCGGTAATGCTGAAAACAGCAGACTTTACCGACCACTTAGCAAAATGTCAATTCATAAAGGCTGTTACCGCATGAAAAGCTGACATTACCGACCAGGGAGATAAATTACCGACTTGGCTGCAGTTACCGACAACACATGTCAGTAAATTGTCAGCAAATGCCAATTCATAAAGCCTGCAACATGCGGTAAGCCTGGCGGTAGTTACCGACACCTCTGGTGAGGCGTTAACAAGTTACCGACAGCTCTGACAGCTCTGATTAATGCAAAGTGCAGAGATCCGAAAGTCTGTTTGATTCATCTGTGGAGAGAGCCGGAGAGCCATCTGTGTGAATCATTTCAGCAGGCAGGGAAAGACTGTGTGACTCATCTGTCTGAGTCATCAGTGGAAAGAGCCATCTGTGTGAGTCATTTCTGCAGGCAGGGAAAGACTGTGTGACTCATCTGTCTGAGTCATCAGTGGAGAGAGCCAGAGAGAGCCGTCTGTGTGAGTCATTTGAGCAGGCAGGGAAAGACTGTGTGACTCATCTGTCTGAGTCATCAGTGGAGAGAGCCAGAGAGAGCCGTCTGTGTGAGTCATTTGAGCAGGCAGGGAAAGACTGTGTGACTCATCTGTCTGAGTCATCAGTGGAGAGAGCCGTCTGTGTGAGTCATTTCTGCAGGCAGGGAAAGACTGAGTGACTTATCTGTCTGAGTCATCAGTGGAGAGAGCCAGAGAGAGCCGTCTGTGTGATTCATTTCTGCAGGGCAAAGAGAGAATCGGGACACGGCTCTACTCTACCGCTCAATGGGCTGCGGTAATTTACCGACCTCCAAGGGCAGCTGGGGAAATCTTTATGAATTAGCACACAGATCGGGAAAATACCGAGTGCGGTATTTTCCCGCCAAGATTTTTTTTATCTCACTGCTGTTTATAAATCGAGGCCATAGCGTTTAAATCCTGCATTTTCCGCAGATGCGTTTGTGCTTGAGTAATGCATTTTTCATGCGTTTTGCATTTCGCAGTTGCAAATAGCAAGTGCGTTTTTTTGCATTTGCGGTTCGCTAATGAAAAAGGCATATGCGTTTTGTATGCATTTGTTTTAATTTATGCAAATCACTAGGAAAACAACAGGAAGCCGAAACACATCACAGATCTTTATATTTAAAAACGCAGCAGAGGGGATTTGCCGTGGTGGAGCGATGGGAGGAGTGAAGGAAAGGAGGAGAACCGAGAGCCCAATATGGTGTAGTATGTTAATGAGGTGATGTCTGATGCAAACACACACAATGGTTATACTCACAAGGACGGGTCCCCTCCAAGGCAACCACTGGATAAGCAGGCGGGGAGAATTGTAACCTGACCCCGCTCAGGGTTAAGAAGTCGCTCTCTGTAGATAGAAGGAAATGGGGATACACCCCTGGATGGGAGGAGTGGATAATTCTGACTGCCATGATGGACTGCAGTGGGGCTGTTCGGGTCATAGAGAGACCAGACAGCAGGGCAATGCAGTTGTCAAGGCGGGAAATTATGAGTGCATGGATGAGGAGTTTGGTGGTGGCAGAGGTCAGAAAAGGGGCGGATCTTGCATATGTTAAGGCTCATACACACGGGGTACGGGCGTCGCCGCAACCACGTGGCACGTGCGTGTTGAGGCGACAGGTCGCCCGTGTGTATGACGCGCGTGCCCGACCCGTCGGAGCTGTCGCCAGGCGATTGGCATGTTCAATCGCCGGCTACAGCTGTCGGCGCAATCTCGCCGGAACTGTCGCTAGTCCCGCGTGTGTATGTGAGCTAGCGACAGGAGACCCACGCGAGTGAATGGAGCATCCGGCCGGGGGATGCTCCATTCACAAACAGCTTTCGCCGCATCTCTGCCTTTCTGGCGAGACGTGTGGACAGCTGTCGCCGTCATCGAGCTGTCGCTTCCTGGTCGCGTGCGCGCATGCAACGGGGGACAACTGTTCCCCGTGTGTATTTAGCTTTACAAAGGTGGAAGTTGCAGGACTTTGTGAGGTTTTGGATGTGGGGAGTGAAGGAGAGTGCGGAGACCAGGGTGACACCCAGACAGCGGGCTTGAGAGATAGGACGAATGGTAGTGTGGTTAACAGTGACATGCACATCTGGGAGGGTCAGGGATGGCCGGGGTGGGAAGATCATAAATTCCGTTTTGTCCACATTTAGTTTCAGGAACCTAGCGGACATCCAGGAGGATTTGAAACAAATTACCGAAGAAAAACTTGACCAATGGGTCTAGTCAAGCTGACACACTAAAATATGTAGAGGTGATCCCCTTATGTGTCCCCTTTTAAGATGTAAGTCTTATTTTTGGCTAAACAGGGACCTTAAAGGGAATGAACTATAGACAAAATAGTCATCAACCTCAATAGGTAAGTATTGACCCAAATCATTCAATAACCAATTAAAAAATCAGTTTATTATAAATCTTTTAAAAAAATATTCACATAAATACAAATACACAGTATCCGCATAGCCATTACAGCAAAGTCATGATTAAACAGTTTACAAATATTATGCATAGTTCCCAATAAGGGTACCATGAAACTGGAAATTGTCCCTTATATCATGTCCACCACTATATAAGTTACATGGAAATCCTCTTTGGGACAAATATATCCATATATTTAACAGTTTATGTACAGTCGTGGTAAACAATAAATTTTCTCGACACGTTTCGTGAAACATCGGACCATATAATATTCACTTCTTCAGGAGTAATGAATTTCCCGGCTAAGTTTCATTGCGTAATTGGCTTGAATAAATCAAAATCTCAGATAAAAGGTATGCTTCATAGCAGGATTCAAATAATTGCAGTTATGTCAAATTAGAAGTACATGAAAAACCCACAGTACGCAGGTAACTTCCTTATTGTGATGATTCAAGCTGTCGGCTGTCAGCGTGAAGTCTGAGGATATGGCTCAGCGTGCGTGCAGAGGAGACGGCTGATAGGCAGGAGGAGACCTTGTCCATGCTAGTGATGGATAGGTCAGGGGTGTGGAGGTAGATTTGGGTGTCATCTGCATACAGATGATTGCTTGCAGGTCGCATAAACAAAAACTCACATCTTGTGGCCAAATAGTAAAACTACACCCTAAAGCATTTTCACATACAAATACATTAGCTATACAATAAAAATTAACTCATTACCTCCCACACTCCCCAATTTTATTTTTTTTTTGTAATTAAAAAAAAAAATACAATTAAAAAAAATACATAAATAGTTACCTTAGGGACTGAACTTTTTAAATATTAATGTCAAGAGGGTATAACACTGTTACTTTACAAACTATGGGCTTGTAATTAGGGATGGACGCAAAACTGAAAAAAATGCACCTTTATTTCCAAATAAAATATTGGCGCCAAACATTGTGACAGGGACATAATTTAAATGGTTTTATAACCGGGACAAATGGGCTAATAAATTTCATGGGTTTTAATTACAGTAACATGCATTATTTAAAAACTATAAAGGCCGAAAACTGAAAAAGAATACAATTTTTCCCACATTTTTTTCCTATTTTCCCATTAAAACACATTTAGAATAAAATAATTCTTGGCATAATGTCCCACCTAGAGAAAGCCTAATTGGTGGCGAAAAGAACAAGATATAGATCATTTCATTGCGATAAGTAATGATAAAGTTATAGACGAATGAATAGAAGGAGCGCTGAAAGGTGAAAATTGCTCTCGTGCTGAAGGGGTAAAACCCCTCAGTGGTGAAGTGGTTAATGACTCTGAGGGCCAGATTGTGTGTTGTTACCATCAGCCTTCACTGTGGGCACGGCATTCAGGGCATTTTGCCTCAATTTTTTGTAAATCGGAGGCCATTGTTTTCAAATGTAAGTACTTGTGTTTGTATTCTCCATACTTGACTGTAAATTCTGACATTAGATCATCTTTAAAGTTTACAGACCAGATGATAGTTAATACCCATGGAGGAGATAACCTTGCCAATGGAGGATGTGTATAGGTGTTGTTTCTGCTCACTTTGAAAGACACAGTAAAGAAACATTTTGCAGTGATGATCCTTCCCACCAGTCAGGATGTCGCCACCTGTCACAAATTTAACAATGCAAATCACGGTAAAGAAAGATTTTTTACAAACATTGACTATATAATTTATAAAGTCATACTTTAGAAAATAGGCAATTTTATTCATTAAATGATATTGAGTAAAGTTCCTCATTAAGACAATTCCGTACGATACAACCTTTTCCACTTTCAGCTTTCCGGCACACGTCATGTGAACAGCCCAACGCTGACCCTAAAGTAGGGGTGTCAAACTCAAATGCAAAGTGGACCGGAATTGAATGCTGGAACCTAGTTGCGGGCCAACCTCAATGTCTACTGGCCACTTTTCTCCCTTATAAAGTTCCCTGGTGTCTAATGGTTCCCCTGCAACCCCTATACAGTTCCCTGGTGTCTAGTGGCTCTCCCTCCACTATACAGTTCCCTGGTGCCTAGTGGCCCCCACCCTCCCCTATACAGTTGCCTGGTGTTTAGTGCTTTCCCCCTACCTCTCCATATGGCTTTCCTGGTGATCTAGAGCTTCACTTTCAATATATCTTCTCTGGTGGTCTAGAATAGGCCAAATATAATGTAAAGTGGGGAAACCACTTGGGGGCCAAATTTAACCATTTTTCCCCCACCCGTACGGATTTCTCCATCCCTTTTTTCACCCTGTTACCACCAAGGGACGGAGAAATCCGTACCTGACGCCGCTCCCCCCGCTGTCGGCGCTCCCGCTCGCTCGTCCGCGCGCCCCCGTGCTTGTGCACGCCACCGCCCACTCGCCCGGAGATCAATGAACGCGAAAAACCTTTCCCGTTCGTTGATCTAAGCCCCCCGCAATGATCAGCTGCTTCTACGAGAAGCAGCGCGATCATTGTGAAAAAAAAAGTTGCCCAGCCTCCCTGAACTTCCTGCAAGCGTACTTCCTGTACGCTTGCAGGTCGCATAAACAAAAACTCACAGCTTGTGGCCAAATAGTAAAACAACACCCTAAAGCATTTTTCACATACAAATACATTAGCTTTACAATAAAAATTAACTCATTACCTCCCACACTCCCCAATTTTTTTTTTTTTTGTAATTAACGTATTTTGGTTCCTGGACGTAGAAACTACGTCCAGGAACCATGCGCGCTACCGCGCGCTCCCGCGGCCGAACGCGCGCGTGCACGCGCACTCCCGGCTGCGGATTCGCCAGGCAATTAGTGAATCGGGCTATGGTGCCCGATCACTGATTGCTCACCCCCGCTGAAAAAGCGACAGCTTCTCTCGGAAGCTGTGCTTTTTCTGGCTGTTCCCTCCCCGATGCGTCACTCTAAGCGTGTGTTACGCTTAGAGTGACGTCATGTAAACAAACTCATGGCCGCCATCTTGTGGCCAAAAAGTAATACTACAACTGAAAGTAAAAAAAAAATAAAAATTAACACACATTTACATTATAAATCTATTGTTTACCTCCCACCCTCCCGAAACTACCCAAATAAAATGTTTACTATAAAAAAAAAACCATTA
The DNA here is from genome assembly GCF_040937935.1 of Hyperolius riggenbachi. Classification (NCBI taxonomy): domain Eukaryota; kingdom Metazoa; phylum Chordata; class Amphibia; order Anura; family Hyperoliidae; genus Hyperolius; species Hyperolius riggenbachi. Next base: position 9,832,223 of record NC_090655.1, on the reverse strand, counting down.
CAATAAAAAAAAAAAAAAAAAAAACGTAAATATTTACCTAAGGGTCTAAACTTTTTAATAATCAATGTAAAGATGAAATATTTCTATACTTTATTTTAAACTTGTAAATAGTGATAGATGCAAAATGGAAAAAATGCACCTTTATTTCCAAATAAAATATTGTCGCCATACATTGTGATAGGGACATAATTTTAATGGTGTAATAACCGGGACATATGGGCAAATACAATCCGTGAGTTTTAATTATGGAGGCATGTATTATTTTAAAACTATAATGGCTGAAAACTGAGAAATAATGAATTTTTCCATTTTTTTCTTATTCTTCCTGTTAAAATGCATTTACAGTAAAGTGGCTCTTAGCAAAATGTACCCCCCAAAGAAAGCCTAATTGGTGGCGGAAAAAACAAGATATAGATCAGTTCATTGTGATAAGTAGTGATAAAGTTATAGGCTAATGAATGGGAGGTGAACATTTCTCACGTGAAAACGAGGGAACGCGAATGGGTTTAAAAAAAAATACAATTAAAAAAAATACATAAATAGTTACCTTAGGGACTGAACTTTTTAAATATTAATGTCAAGAGGGTAGAACACTGTTACTTTATAAACTATGGGCTTGTAATTAGGGATGGACGCAAAACTGAAAAAAATGCACCTTTATTTCCAAATAAAATATTGGCGCCAAACATTGTGATAGGGACATAATTTAAACGGTTTTATAACCGGGACAAATGGGATTATAAATTTCATGGGTTTTAATTACAGTAACATGCATTATTTAAAAACTATAAAGGCCGAAAACTGAAAAAGAATAAAATTTTTCCCACATTTTTTTCCTATTTTCCCATTAAAACACATTTAGAATAAAATAATTCTTAGCATAATGTCCCACCTAAAGAAAGCCTAATTGGTGGCGAAAAGAACAAGATATAGTTCATTTCATTGTGATAAGTAATGATAAAGTTATAGACGAATGAATGGAAGGAGCGCTGAAAGGTGAAAATTGCTCTCGTGCTCAAGGGGTAAAACCCCTCAGTGGTGAAGTGGTTAATGACTCTGAGGGCCAGATTTGACCCGCGGGCCAGAGTTTGACATGTATGCCCTAAAGCATAATTATTCATGAATATATTTGATTTGTCAGAGTACTATTGACTGTAATGTGTGTCTTTTTTTTGTGTGAATTATTGTACTATTTTCATAATTATTATTGAGACCCTAATTATAATCCTGTGAGTAAATGCTGATTTTGCACAATTTTTACATTATTTTCCAAGTTACACATAGTTACACATTTATGAAATCCATTAACGTATTTTCATTTAACTTTCGAAAGCACATTTGTGAGAAGCGCGGCAAGTGTCTAGTGAATAGCGATGCAAGAAATGGGCGCAAGAAAACACATTTTCAAGGAACTTCTCATTTTTACAACAATGTTTATCTTGTGAAAAATCCAGTATATTTTGTCAACTTATTAATTATGATTATGTGCAAATTTATTAAGCCAACAGTTTGAAACTGTGCATTACAATTACACTGAAGTGTAATTGCAAATGTTTCCTTTGATAGGGCCATCAGACCGAGGCACTCAAGAGCAATGCCACTTGCCCCTATCCTATAACATATACCGTAGGTTGACTGCCAGTGTACATTACTATGCAATGTACACTGCAAACAGTCTATGGGCACTGAGATACAGTCATAGCGTGGAGAAAAACAGGAAAATAAATAATGAACACATTACCGCTTGGGCCCCCTTTGCTCCCGGGGCCCATAGCAGTTGCTATGGCTGCTATGGCTATTGCTATGCCCCTGCTATGTGAAACTTGAACTCATCAGTATCGTAGAGTTACCTAAATGAACCTAAATGACTTAACGTGACATATTGAGATAAACATAGGTATATATAATACTAGTCTTAGTAAGAAACTGTCTGAAGTCCCTTTAAAAAAACGTAAGTTGTTATCAATGCAAAATAACTTGTTGAACAGCTTGTGGAATTCAGTCTGTTTTCCAGAAAAGTAAACAGAAGCTAAAACTGCTGCGAAACAGTGAGATAAGGCTTTCATTAAGTTTTACTGTATGAAAGTTAAAAGGGTCACTACTCTTTTAGCTTAAAGAGAAACCTTAACCAAGAATTGAACTTCATCCCAATCAGTAGCTGATACCCCCTTTCCCATGAGAAATCTATTCCTTTTCTCAAATGGATCATCAGGGGGCTCTGTATGGCGGATATTGTGGTGAAACCCCTCCCACAGTGTGATGTCAGCGCCTCACAGCACTGAGGTACTGACATCACACTGTAGGAGCCGTGTTGCATTGTGGGAAATAACAGCTGTTTACAACTGCCAAAAAAAGTAAGCTGCATCTCCTTCCAGTGACATCACCTTCCAGCAGTAAAAATATCACCATTTGATAAATGTCAGAATGTAAATCAGGGAGAGGAAAGATTTTACAATGAGCAAACACTGACTAAATCATTTATACATAATTATTGTAAAAATTAAGCACTTTTTTTTGTTACATTATTTTCACTGGAGTTCCTCTTCAAGGATACAGAGTGTGGATTCTAAACAACAGCTGTGACAATCTGATGCAATCTTAAAAATGAAGCCAAACTGAAAATAAAAATATGAGACTCATTTCTATGCTACTAATGTTATATTGGCCATCGGTTCTACACGTAGAATTAACTTTAACCGTTTTCTTATTTCTTTATTTTTTCCCCACCAATAACGTTCCTGTCTGTCTGGATTTGCAGATATCGTTCGCAGCGACATCTCTCTGGACAAACAAAAAGGATGCAAGATAGCTCAGCACCCGGACACCATGCTGGAGCTGCAGAGGGAGAAGGCGGCTCAGATGCATCTGGTTTTATTGAAAGAGCATTTCTCCAACACTTACAGCAACCTGACGCTAACAGGTAAGAAAGCTCCTCTGTAAACTGGAAGTGTATAGAGCTGTGCGGGGCTTCTGTGCTTTCCAAAATTCACCAACTAATTGTGTGTTGTTACCATCAGCCTTCACTGTGGGCACGGCATTCAGGGCATTTGGCCTCAATTTTTTGTAAATCGGAGGCCGTTGTTTTCAAATGTAAGTACTTGTGTTTGTATTCTCCATACTTGACTGTGAATTCTGACATAAGATCATCTTTAAAGTTTACAGACCAGATAAGAAAAGGTCAAGGATGTCAGCTTATGAGACAACTCTGAGTATGAAATTAGGGGAAATTGGCAGTAGTCTAGTTGAGGGGGACCAGTGGAAAACCTCAACGTCTGCTTCCTGCTTGTGGAAAAAAATTTTTTGGGGGGGGGGGGGGGGCATTGGGACATTAACGCTAAAATTGCACACCACCTCCACTCGTGCAACTTTACTTAACCTAATTTGGCTGGTGGCATGAATAGTGTTTATGTTGTTGTTCCCCACCCCCCCCCCCCCCCCCATGTTTCCGCCCAGAGTCTGGAGTATGGGCAGGAGGACCTGGCTCTAGTCACTGCAGACTTGGCATAGTGAAGTCTGACAGAGGTTCCCTTAAAAATAACATTCTTCAATGTAGGACTTGCCAAAGACAGCTCCTATTTTCACAGGGACAGAGTGTGTGCTTCCTAAGGAAATATTTAATGTTTTTGACTTTTACACCAAAGAAAAAATAAATAGAAACATATGAAATATTACAAATAATATGCTTTATTATTTTTCATTTGAATTCCCACATGATTTTGTTTTCCCAGCAGAGGAGAGGAGAGTGTTGCTTTACTTTTGCAATAAACATGACTCTAACTTTACAGGAACAATTGGGTTGATTCTCTCAGGGTAGAAGAACATAAGAAATGCTGCAGACCTGGCCTGTAATTCTTTTTTTTAAAGGTCAGTTGTCAGGGGTCAAAATTTAGCAGTGCATCCTGCTGCCGTTGAAATTGCGAGCGGTGTGAAATACTGTTCCCCCTCCGATTCATAGCAACTCAGAGGGAGAAGTAATTCAGGGTCTCGCTATTGGTCTGACTATCGCTGGGACCCGAATTATACTGAGAATACCGCTGAGCTGGTATAGAATGAATAACACTATAATGGCGTCTAGGTCGGGCGCAGCGCGGCAGTTAGCTGCCTCCCAAATAACCTGCTCCCAAAATGTTGCTGGTGTTTGCCTGGATCAGATCACAGTAAAAAAAAATTGATGATTTCCTTCTTTAAAATGTACATGGACACCCTCACAAGTGGCTGTAATTATGAAAAAAACAAAAACAAAGATATTCGCTAACCGTTCCTCAGCACTGCTATAATCTGATGTGACCATGGTAAATATTGTCCAATTTTGTCACTCAGCACACTTTTTTTTTTTAAAGCCCAGGACAGATTTGCTTAATTTTTCATGTTCTCAACTGTAGTAATTGACTCCAAATTCCCTGGGTTTGGTACTTATTAACTGAACTCCTATTGTTCCCTCTTATCCTTACTGTACGCCAGCAAACCGAGGTCTCTCTTATGCTGGCTACACACGTTACGATTTTCCGTACGCTAGGTGCATCCGATTGATAAATAAATATTGTAATATCTATACACCCCAAATATTTCTCTAAGATTTTTTAGTGAGTATAAATAGTCACAGATGGGGACAAAAAATATTGTCACATACGGTGCTTTGCCGCACTCACTAAACTGAAGGGGGAGCTGTCAACTCGAAACCAACAACAACTGGAGCTATTGGAGGTCTGAATATATTTTTACTCTATTGATTATTTTCAACTTACTTGAAAAGAAAAATAAGATGATGCAAGCCCAAGACAAAAATTGAAATGACACGAGCTGTTAAGAAAAAGTGATATACATAAAGTATACCTCTAGGTAGACATGCACATATGTATACACTGAGTATCCAGATGTAAACCCAACAAAAGTCAATTGAACTAATAACACATTTTTGAAAAATTTTGGGTAATCGGATAATGTAGACTTGTTTATTAAGTTAGTTTAGTTGATATTTTACCCCTCCTATGTTCCAACATAAACCGGATAAAAGGTCCAATATACCTCTCCAAAGTTATTAAAAGATGGTTTGAATATTATTGGTTGTCTTTATAACCGGATTCTATGCAATTTATAGCATCTTCATATTAAAATGAAATAATCTACTATATGAAATTATAAAGCATTATAGACGGAGTAAAAATTGTATAGCATATCTTAACCATTACATCATAATTAATTAAAATTGCATGATAGGAACAGTCTGGGAAGTATTATTGGACTGGGTATTTAATAAAATACTTACATACAGTACACCATTATTATTATTATTTATTAAATTATTCAATATATAGCAACAAAATTGTTCTATTTATATTACCTAAACTGTCTGTCTGTCTCACCCGCTATCTCTTTCTATAGTTTGAACCTAACAAAATTGAATTCAACGTAAAAGAAAAAAAATGTAAACTACAAAGTAATTTATTTATTCATTTTTACCCTTCAAATCTAAATTTTAAGCAAGGTAAAATGGTATTTCAGCCATGATTTACCTTAACTGATGCAACATAGAGAGATTTCTATTTGAAGTTGAACTCCAGAACGCAATAAAGAACAGTAGCCCTCTAATTATATCAGTCATCGTAATTAAATCACCTTCTTTGTTAATTACAGTCTACATGGAAAAGCGGCTAAGCTGCTCTTTCATTCTGTAAATATTGTCATGACCTGAATGAATCCTCAGTAGTTGTGTCTAGCTGACCGGCTGTGTTATTTTGATTCAGCGCCTGATATAAAATAACCTTTGAGTTTTCACTTAACATATTTGTGTTAGAAAATGAAAACAAAAATGGTAAATCTAAATATTGCTGCATTAAAAGCCCTCTGAGCTCCAGTTTCCTGTTAAGTCCAAGCAGCCATTTTTTTTCTAACTGCAAGGAGGTTACGATCACTTATATGGCATTAATTGGCATGATTTTGCCATTAACCAATGCCACTAACAGGATAATGTTAATGGCATAGCTACAGGCTTTTTTTTCTGTAAGAAAATCACAGGGGCTGCATTAGTGAAAGAGAGGTGCTGTGATTTAACACTCACTACACTGCAAATATACAATAAGCTGAGGGAGATTTAAAAAAAAAAAAATTAATAAAAAAAATCTAAAACTTATCTGCAAAAATATTGACCCATATATTATTAACTTTTCTCTTCACTTTTCTGATCTTTTCAAACCTCATCAGTAAAATACATCTACAGTTTTCACCAAACAAGAAATTTCCCCAAATAAGTGGGATATTACTTTTTTAAACCTACTTTTTAGTACTTTTTCAATTGCGAAGTGCTGAAAAGTTCCTTTTTTTGGGATGAAAATTATCTCCTGGGAGAAACCTCAGGAAAAAAAGTTAATTGGACAAGGGCCATTGGATATTTGAACTGATTAGAAATGATCAATGCAAATAATTCCCACTTGCATGCAAAATGAATGCATATTGTATGAAATTTTTGAATTGGACCAATTAAATACACCTAAAGTCTGGTACGAACGTTCAATTATTAATTGTCAACCACTGACCAATTTTACCACCTCCATGTATTATGAGAGTCAACGGATATTGAATACTACGAGCAGATTGTCCAATCATAATTGAAAGTGTGTACTAGGCTTAATGATGATCTCGACTGGCTCAATTGCGAGGGTAATTTGCAACAAAATATGCATGTAAGTTGGAAACATTCCCATCTCATTGACCATTGCTACAGACCACATGGCTTGCCTAGACACACTGCAACAGATCTCTGTAAACTCCCATGCAGGCACAGTAAATGTATTATTGTTGGCCTCAGTCACACCAGGACTTGAGATGTCCACCAATGCCATACTATGTCCTCTGAGAATAGCTTAGAATTGTTGACACCCAAAGTTACAGATTGCCCAGCAAACTCGTGGTGAACCAGAACTCCCAGGAGGATGTAAGGGACTGAAAGAGAGCAAAAGGCCCTCTTACTAAAATGCTATGCAAAACAAAAATGTGCCTTCTTAAAACAGAAGGAATTTGCAATTATTCAGGTTGGAGTGAGCATATGATGTCTCCCACAATGCATCACTGCTGAATATGCAGCTCAGTCCATTCCTGACCTTTTTTTCCCACAAAAAATGTGATATGTTCATGGGACATTGGAACTGTTGTAATAACCATCAAAAATACACCAGCCCATGGAATAGGATTTGTAAGAAGAGGAAAAACAGTGCAGGACAAATGAAATAAATGTCTCATTGTTAAACCATGTGTAAGAAATTAAGGGTTCTTGTGTATCAAATTGTCAAGACGAGGAAATGCAATTACTCCTGTCCATCAGATCTGAAGCTAGCCTGGGAAAGTGACCGTAGCAATCCGTAGTTTGAGAGTGACCCGTGTTCTGAGCCGATATAACGCTCTCAGCACTGACACGTTGACATATGAGGACTGTGTCAGACGTGTCCGCCCGTGAAACATCTGATAATGGTAGACATGACCATTCCTGGAAATCTGCTTGTAGGTACATTGCCGAGATATCACATTCAGATCTGATTTTGTGAACTCGTCTCAGTATTTTCCCGAATCCGCCACCTGTTCCTGGTTTGTGTCCTTCCAAAGCCTTCTACTTGAGTGAGAGCTAATGGGCGGCTGTCCAAGTCATCGCTTCCATTGTAAATAAACAAGTAATGCTCGGATTAATTCCCGTCCGTGAAAGCCCGGCAGCTGAACTTCTGACGGTCACCCCGGCCTCGTATTTATTTTCAATTTTAATTCTGTCGTATCACCAAATGGATTAAAAGACCATTTGATCTCACAAGAGCAGCCTCGCGTTAAATAAACATGAAATCTGGCTCGCGTTTTGTGTTACGGTAAATGTACATAATGTTTTACGTGGCTCAAGCTGGATTTTTGGAAAATAAACTTGAGAAGATGTCCTCCTTGTGAAAGTAAAGTGAGATAGACTGGCAGAGGATGGGTCCGTCTGGTGCTTCCAGGGAAGTGGCTACATGGGATGACATGCAAAGCTTTTCCAATTTGGACTTTTCCCTTGTTTTCCTTTCTGCGAGCGTGCACTCTGCGTGAACCCGGTAAATATGAAGGAGATAATAGCAGACAGACACAGCCAGGGATACGCGCTGCCCGTGAAGGCGTTGTTTGAATTAACAGGTGAATGTACAGTTATGAGGTGAAATATCATGTTTTTTGTAGCGTCTATTGTGCGCTGATTGTTGAAGATACGAGGGAGTGATATCCTATCCCTGACCAGAGATTACTCTATCCCATAATTTACAAGCTATAAAATGGCTGCAAGAATTCAATAGAATGAAGAATGTTTTAAAAGGAACTCCGTGACTTCTCTGTTATTGGACTTTTTAATCAGTTTTCTATTGGACCTGTGATTTATTTATTTTTTTAATTTACAAAAATTAGAAGTTGTATTTTTTTTTTTTTTTTACCGAATGTGCTTTCTAGCTAACCTCTTTCAGGCCTTGTTCACGTCGCGTTTGGCTCGCGTGTTTTTTTTAAAGCGTTTTTCGCCAATTTTTCTGCACGTTCGCTCGTTTTTTGTAGATGTTTTTGTAAGCGCTTTTGCAGAGCGCTTCCGTCTTTCGATCTGGAAAAAATTCAATGTATTTTTTTTTTAAACGCCCACGCAATTGCTTGCAAAAGCGATTTTGTGAGCATTTTGCGTTTTTCCTGTACATTCCATTGAGGCAAATCGTCTGAAAAATGGCCCAAGCACCGCTTTTCAAAGCGTATCGCAAACGAACTGCTCTGATATGAACAAACAGGGAACAGAGGCGCCAGCAGGTTAAAAGTGGATAAAACCTTTACAATTTGCTTGGAGGAAGCGGTGGACTTACCTCCATAAAGCCGACACGAAAGACTATTTCAGCACTAGCAGGAGGCGCTACTCCTGCTACTGCTGAAATTCTGTTTGTCCCCACGTTTATTGCCTGATGAAGCGGGCTCGGCCTGCGAAACGCGTTGCACTTTTGGGGTACTATATAATAAATGTGGTTACTATTATACAGACAGTCTTTCGTGTCTGCTTTATGGAGGTAAGTCCACCGCTTCCTCCAAGCAAATTTTAAAGGTTTTATCTACTTTTACCCTGCTGGCGCATCTGTTCCCCGGTTGCTGTACCGTGTCCACCCTGGTGGAGGGGTGATCTACCCCTTTTCTGATCTACAGAGAGCGACTTCTTAACCATGAGTGAGAACAGGTCCAATCTCCTCACCTGCCTATACAGTGGTTGCCTGTGTGGTAACCCACACTTGTGAGTATACTCTTCTCACTAATTATCTTTACTAATTACACCAGTGCTGCAGCCACTAGGGGCTGCTCAGTAGACAGTAGCAGTGTTAGGGAGTCTTGCCCAAGGTCTCCTTACTGGACTTAGACAGTATGAGCCCTGTGGGGAGGAAAGCACTGTGTGATGTGCCCGGAAATTTTGGGGCTAGAAATAATGATAATATAGAATAATATGATAATATACAGATATTCTACTATTTTGCAGTGCTAATTTTGATAATACAATGTCAGTAAAGGATACCCTTATATTTCTCCCAATAACCAAATTTAATATGGGTGCCTACGGCGGCACCCGAACTTCTGCGACAATCTGGGTGCCAGGTAGTGAAAGCCCGATGGCAGTGACGGGCTACATCTGAGGCTGTCCAAAAACGTTGATAAGGAACGTCACAAATTAATTATTTGCCGTTATGAAATCTACCTCTGGAGCATTGCAATCATTAAGCACCTCATCCCTCAGAAAATCTGTCAACCTTAGTTCATCCTTCCATTATGCCTGGACTGTTGCCTTCCACACCTGCCTTCCAATTACGGACCTGCACCACCTGCAATTATTGCAGAGTGCTGCTGCCAGGCTGTTAATAAATTAACCCACCATTGCTACAAAACACTATCCTCACTCCTCTGTTTACCCACAAAATGGAAAATCTTTCTTTAGTATTTGCATAATTCTAATCTTTACACAATTTTGGTCTGGATTTCTAAAGAATTTATTGCAGTGGCAGGAGGGAGGGCCAGACGCCTTAAAGAGACTCCGTAACAAAAATTGCATCCTGTTTTTTATCATCCTACAAGTTCAAAAAGCTATTCTAATGTGTTCTGGCTTACTGCAGCACTTTATACTATCACAGTCTCTGTAATAAATCAATGTATCTTTCCCCTGTCAGACTTGTTAGCCTGTGTCTGGAAGGCTGCCAAGTTCTTCAGTGTTGTGGTTCTGCTATGAACTCCCCCTTCCAGGCCCCTGTATGCACACTGCCTGTGTGTTATTTAGGATTAGAGCAGCTTTTCTCTTCTCTCTTATCTTTTACAAGCTGGATAAATCGTCCTCTGAGCTGGCTGGGCTTTCACATATTGAAGAATTACAGACAAGTGCAAAGCTGTTTGCAGGAAGAAACAAGCAGCCTGAAACTTCAGTGCATGAGAACAGGGGGAAAGAAACACACAAATGATCTCTTGAGATTCAAAAGGAATGCTGTATACAGTCTGCTTGTGTATGGATGTATTTTCTATGTGTGGACATACTGTACATCAACCTACTTCCTGTTTTGGTGGCCATTTTGTTTGTTTATAAACAAACTTTTTAAAACAGTTTTTAAGCACTTTTAATGCGGCGAGGAGTGGCGAAATTGTGTCAGAGGGTAATAGGAGATGTCCCCTAACGCACTGGTATGTTTACTTTTGTGTGATTTTAACAATACAGATTCTCTTTAAGACAATTATAGATCTCTGTAATAAAGGTCTACAACTTTGGTGGTGAAAATTTGGGCGTGGACAGAAGTCTAGAGTTGAGAGATGGCTCCCCCCGGGCTAGATAATGTAGAGGAATATGACAAATATATTTCCCTACTGATAGCCTAATGGGATCCTTTGGACACGTAATTCAGGGTCCAGCTATTGCCATTGCTCAAATTACAGTGGTTTAACAGGAAATCCTCCCACCCCGCTATAGCCGTAATTAATATTACGGTCTATGGCGGCACCCAAAGTAGGTCGAGCATGGGGAACGTGCTGAAGCGTCCTGACTTGCTTTGGTGAGTGTTGAACTAACATGGAGACCCTCCGCAGTGGTGGAAGATTGTCTTCTTGCATTTACGTGGTGCATTCCATGGACCTGTGGACATTGGATGGGACCTTTGTCATTTGTTTTTTTACTCTTTAGTGCGGTGGAAGCACTGTTAGAAATGATAATTGGAAATATGTACACTCACTTTAAGTTATATAAATTACAGCTGATAGAAACAAAGAATACAAGCCTTTTAATTTTGGTAGTCAGAAGATCTCCATGGGCAGCACGATGGCGTAGTGGTTAGCACTCTGGCCTTGCAGCAACTGGTCTCTGGTTTGAATCCCAGCCAGGGCCCTATCTGCATGGTGTTTGTATGTTCTCCCTGTGTCTGTGTGGGTTTCCTCAAGGCAGTCCGTTTTCCTCCAACATCCCTAGAACATACAGATACGTTAATTGGCTTCCACCTAAATTGCCCTAGACTACGATATATACTCTACACGATACATACATAGACTTATGACTATGGTAGGATTAGAGTGTGAGCTCCTCTGATACATACACTACACCATACATACATAGACTTATGACTATGGTAGGGATTAGAGTGTGAGCTCCTCTGATACATGCACTACACGATACATACATAGACAAATGACTATGGCAGGATTAGAGTGTGAGCTCCTCTGATACATGCACTACACGATACATACATAGACAAATGACTATGGCAGGGATTAGAGTGTGAGCTCCTCTGTTACATACACTACACGATACATACATAGACATATAACTATGGCAGGGATTAGAGTGTGAGCTCCTCTGATACATACACTACACCATACATACATAGACATATGACTATGGTAGGGATTAGAGTGTGAGCTCCTCTGATACAAACACTACACGATACATACATAGACATATAACTATGGCAGGGATTAGAGTGTGAGCTCCTCTGATACATACACTACACCATACATACATAGACATATGACTATGGTAGGGATTAGAGTGTGAGCTCCTCTGATACATATACTACACCATACATAGACATATAACTATGGTAGGGATTAGAATGTGAGCTCCTCTGATACATACACTACACCATACATACATAGACATATGACTATGGTAGGATTAGATTGGGAACCCTTCTGAGAGACAGTTAAGTGACAAGACAATGTACCCTGTACAGCGCTGCGGAAGATGTCAGCGCTATATCAATACTAAATAATAATAATCTCCTTGAAGTGATTTTTTACGGAAAGTCTTTTTCTTTTCTCGCTGCTGGTTTTGTTACTTCGATGGGCCAGGACTGGGATTGCCGTCCAGCTGTTGTGTTTCCGTACAAGGAGGATGACTCTAGCGTTCTAAGGACAGGACTAGAAATGTTTTCAGGGAACATTAGGATTCTTTGATCCCGCTGCCAGACAGCTCTGAAACGGCTACAATAAGTTTACATTTTCATAATGTCATTAGACAACACAGATTAGTAGACAGGCGTAGCAAAACATGTTATTAAACCCAACTGGCTTTTATAAATATTATGTTTTTGTGTCTGATTAATAACTCGCTGATAAGAATAAATCTTTCAACTCCAGTCTTTATTTGCCTTCCACATCCACATTACCAATAATATTTGGACTCATAAAATTTATTGTGTAGCCGCGTTCTGTTCCAGTCTTGTTTGATTATAATATTTTATGCTTCTGAACATAAAAATGTCTAATTGCAGAGACAGAGCATATTGTAATGTCTTTATAATTGCAGCAAAAGTGTGTGCCCGCTAGTGTGTGTACACTAATACACACATGTGCACGCACACAGACACACACACACACACACATATATACACACACACACACACACACACACACAGACACACACACACAGACACACACACACAGACACACACACACACAGTACACACACACACACACACACACACACACACACACACACACACAGTACACACACACTGTACACACACACACACACACACACACACACACACACACACAAACACACATACACACACACACACAGTTCCAAAGGCACGCATTCCTTCAGGAAAACACAGATATACTATAATGACTACAAAAAACACTAAATCAGACTCACACAAATACAGTCACAAAAGACACCCACCATCATGAAACCACAAACACGCAAATGAAAGGACCACTATCGCAAAAAAATTGTAAAATTTAAAATACATTACAGTTTTTTCAGAATGCTTACACACTAAAATTACAACTTTCCCACAATTTACAGAACCTAACACTCAAAGAGCAAAATACATTCTCAAATAGGCACAACTATAAGCACTGTCAGCTTCACACTTTTTGTAATACTCTACACACAGTGATTTTCAAAACACTAAACACAATTTCTGTACATTTGACTTAAAAATCATTCATATAGACACTTCCTTGCAATATCCAAGCAAAGGCTCTCAAATGAACACTCACATGAGACAATTGGTTAAACACAGTCACCAGGTGTGCACACACACAAGTGCATAATTATGCACACACCAATCAGGTTTTTAAACACTATAAGGCCTGGTGCACACCAAAACCCGCTAGCAGATCCGCAAAATGCTAGCAGATTTTGAAATGCTTTTTCTTACTTTTCTGTAGCGTTTCACCTAGCATTTTGCGGTTTTGGGAAGCGGTTTTGGTGTAGTAGATTTCATGTATTGTTACAGTAAAGTTGTTACTGAACAGCTTCTGTAACAAAAACGCTTGGCAAACCGCTCTGAACTGGCGTTTTTCAGAGCGGTTTGAGTCTTTTCCTATACTTAACATTGAGGCAAAACGCCTCCCGCTCTAGTGTGCACCACCCCATTGAGATACATTGACCAAGCGGATCCGCACCCGCAAGCGGCTGCAGAAACGCTGAAAAAGCCGCTCGGTGTGCACCAGCCCTAAAAAAGGCAACAAGATGCCTATCTTCAACAAAAATGGATGGTGTCAGCGCAAGAGGGAGAGTGCAGATGGGGGGAAGCCTCCAGACAGAACAAGGTGGAGGTGGAGGCAGAGGAAGAGGGAGAGTGCGGATGGGAGGAAGCATCCAGACAGAACAAGGTGGAGGTGGAGGCAGAGGAAGAGGAAGAGGGAGAGTGCAGATGGGGGGAAGCCTCCAGACAGAACAAGGTGGAGGTGGAGGCAGAGGAAGAGGAAGAGGGAGAGTGCGGATGGGAGGAAGTATCCAGACAGAACAAGGTGGAGGTGGAGGCAGAGGGAGAGTGCGGATGGGAAGAAGTATCCAGACAGAACAAGGTGGAGGTGGAGGCAGAGGAAGAGGGAGAGTGCGGATGGGAGGAAGTAACCAGACAGAACAAGGTGGAGGTGGAGACAGAGGAAGAGGGAGAGTGCGGATGGGAGGAAGTATCCAGACAGAACAAGGTGGAGGCAGAGGAAGAGGAAGAGGGAGAGTGCGGATGGGAGGAAGTATCCAGACAGAACAAGGTGGAGGTGGAGGCAGAGGAAGAGGAAGAGGGAGAGTGCGGATGGGAGGAAGTATCCAGACAGAACAAGGTGGAGGTGGAGGCAGAGGAAGAGGGAGAGTGCGGATGGGAGGAAGTATCCAGACAGAACAAGGTGGAGGTGGAGGCAGAGGAAGAGGGAGAGTGCGGATGGGGGGAAGTATCCAGACAGAACAAGGTGGAGGTGGAGGCAGAGGAAGAGGGAGAGTGCGGATGGGAGGAAGTATCCAGACAGAACAAGGTGGAGGTGGAGGCAGAGGAAGAGGGAGAGTGCGGATGGGAGGAAGCATCCAGACAGAACAAGGTGGAGGTGGAGACAGAGGAAGAGGGAGAGTGCGGATGGGAGGAAGTATCCAGACAGAACAAGGTGGAGGTGGAGGTAGAGGAAGAGGAAGAGGGAGAGTGCGGATGGGAGGAAGTATCTAGACAGAACAAGGTGGAGGTGGAGGCAGAGGAAGAGGAAGAGGGAGAGTGCGTATGGGAGGAAGTATCCAGACAGAACAAGGTGGAGGTGGAGGCAGAGGAAGAGGGAGAGTGCGGATGGGAGGAAGTATCCAGACAGAACAAGGTGGAGGTGGAGGCAGAGGAAGAGGGAGAGTGCGGATGGGAGGAAGTATCCAGACAGAACAAGGTGGAGGTGGAGACAGAGGAAGAGGGAGAGTGCGGATGGGAGGAAGTATCCAGACAGAACAAGGTGGAGGTGGAGGCAGAGGAGGAGGGAGAGTGCGGATGGGAGGAAGCATCCAGACAGAACAAGGTGGAGGTGGAGGCAGAGGAAGAGGAAGAGTGCAGATGGGAGATAGCATCCAGACAGAACAAGGTGGAGGTGGAGGCAGAGGAAGAGGGAGAGTGCAGATGGGAGGAAGTATCCAGACATAACAAGGTGGAGGTGGAGGCAGAGGAAGAGGAAGAGGGAGAGTGCAGATGGGAGGAAGTATCCAGACAGAACAAGGTGGAGGTGGAGGCAGAGGAAGAGGAAGAGGGAGAGTGCGGATGGGAGGAAGTATCCAGACAGAACAAGGTGGAGGTGGAGGCAGAGGAAGAGGAAGAGGGAGAGTGCGGATGGGAGATAGCATCCAGACAGAACAAGGTGAAGGTGGAGGCAGAGGAAGAGGAAGAGGGAGAGTGCGGATGGGAGGAAGCATCCAGACAGAACAAGGTGGAGGTGGAGGCAGAGGAAGAGGAAGAGGGAGAGTGCGGATGGGAGATAGCATCCAGACAGAACAAGGTGGAGGTGGAGGCAGAGGAAGAGGGAGAGTGCGGATGGGAGGAAGTATCCAGACAGAACAAGGTGGAGGTGGAGGCAGAGGAAGAGGAAGAGGGAGAGTGCGGATGGGAGGAAGCATCCAGACAGAACAAGGTGGAGGTGGAGGCAGAGGAAGAGGAAGAGGGAGAGTGCGGATGGGAGATAGCATCCAGACAGAACAAGGTGGAGGTGGAGGCAGAGGAAGAGGAAGAGGGAGAGTGCGGATGGGAGGAAGCATCCAGACAGAACAAGGTGGAGGTGGAGGCAGAGGAAGAGGAAGAGGGAGAGTGCGGATGGGAGGAAGCATCCAGACAGAACAAGGTGGAGGTGGAGGCAGAGGAAGAGGAAGAGGGAAAGTGCGGATGGGAGGAAGTATTCAGACAGAACAAGGTGGAGGTGGAGGCAGAGGAAGAGGAAGAGGGAGAGTGCGGATGGGAGGAAGTATCCAGACAGAACAAGGTGGAGGCAGAGGAAGAGGAAGAGGGAGAGTGCGGATGGGAGTAGGGATCCAGACAGAACAAGGTGGAGGTGGAGGCAGAGGAAGAGGAAGAGGGAGAGTGCGGATGGGAGGAAGTATCCAGACAGAACAAGGTGGAGGTGGAGGCAGAGGAAGAGGGAGAGTGCGGATGGGAGGAAGTATCCAGACAGAACAAGGTGGAGGTGGAGGCAGAGGAAGAGGGAGAGTGCGGATGGGAGGAAGCATCCAGACAGAACAAGGTGGAGGTGGAGGCAGAGGAAGAGGGAGAGTGCGGATGGGAGGAAGTATCCAGACAGAACAAGGTGGAGGTGGAGGCAGAGGAAGAGGAAGAGGGAGAGTGCAGATGGGAGGAAGTATCCAGACAGAACAAGTTGGAGGTGGAGGCAGAGGAAGAGGAAGAGGGAGAGTGCGGATGGGAGGAAGTATCCAGACAGAACAAGGTGGAGGTGGAGGCAGAGGAAGAGGGAGAGTGCAGATGGGATGAAGTATCCAGACAGAACAAGGTGGAGGTGGAGGCAGAGGAAGAGGAAGAGGGAGAGTGCGGATGGGAGGAAGCATCCAGACAGAACAAGGTGGAGGTGGAGGCAGAGGAAGAGGGAGAGTGCGGATGGGAGGAAGCATCCAGACAGAACAAGGTGGAGGTGGAGGCAGAGGAAGAGGAAGAGGGAGAGTGCGGATGGGAGGAAGCATCCAGACAGAACAAGGTGGAGGTGGAGGCAGAGGAAGAGGAAGAGGGAGAGTGCGGATGGGAGATAGCATCCAGACAGAACAAGGTGGAGGTGGAGGCAGAGGAAGAGGAAGAGGGAGAGTGCGGATGGGAGGAAGCATCCAGACAGAACAAGGTGGAGGTGGAGGCAGAGAAAGAGGAAGAGGGAGAGTGCGGATGGGAGGAAGCATCCAGACAGAACAAGGTGGAGGTGGAGGCAGAGGAAGAGGGAGAGTGCGGATGGGAGGAAGCATCCAGACAGAACAAGGTGGAGGTGGAGGCAGAGGAAGAGGAAGACCCGGAGGAGGCATAAGACGTGGACAAAAAAGGCAACTAAATCTTTCGAATGAAATTCCTGCTACGCTTGTGGACCATGTAATACTGTAAACCATGGACTTACAATGAGGGAGGCTGGGTTAAGAGTTCAGCCTAACCTAAGCAGGTACACAGTGGCATCAGTAGTTCGCGCATTTCGTCAAGAGAACAGGTGAGGAACCTATCCTCTCTCAGCAGTGTAGTAGTGTGTGTAGGAACCTTCTGTGAATACTTCACATAAATCGATACTACTCACACTGGGTGGTTGTCCAATTGCAACTGGATTTTTAGATTATGAAGAAACCCATCACCACCCAGGTCTTTACTGTAAAGGTGGGTACACACATCAGGTAAAGTCTGTGTTAAATGAAAGATCACAGACCAATGTTACCCCCTTCCATGTAGTATGAGAGCCACACCTACACAGACTATTCTATGGAGCTGCACTCCCCATCAGACAGAAATCTTACCCCCTTCCATGTAGTATGAGAGCCACACCTTCACAGTCTATTCTATGGAGCTGATCTCCCCATCAGACAGAAATCTTACCCCCTTCCATGTAGTATGAGAGCCATACCTACACAGTCTATTCTATGGAGCTGCACTCCCCATCAGACAGAAATCTTACCCCCTTCCATGTAGTATGAGAGCCATACCTACACAGTCTATTCTATGGAGCTGCACTCCCCATCAGACAGAGATCTTACCCCCTTCCATGTAGTATGAGAGCCACACCTACACAGTCTATTCTATGGAGCTGCACTCCCCATCAGACAGAAATCTTACCCCCTTCCATGTAGTATGAGAGCCATACCTACACAGTCTATTCTATGGAGCTGCACTCCCCATCAGACAGAAATCTTACCCCCTTCCATGTAGTATGAGAGCCACACCTTCACAGTCTGTTCTATGGAGCTGCACTCCCCATCAGACAGAAATCTTACCCCCTTCCATGTAGTATGAGAGCCATACCTACACAGTCTATTCTATGGAGCTGCACTCCCCATCAGACAGAAATCTTACCCCCTTCCATGTAGTATGAGAGCCACACCTTCACAGTCTGTTCTATGGAGCTGCACTCCCCATCAGACAGAAATCTTACCCCCTTCCATGTAGTATGAGAGCCACACCTACACAGTCTATTCTATGGAGCTGAACGCCCCATCAGACAGAAATCTTACCCCCGTCCATGTAGTATGAGAGCCACACCTACACAGTCTATTCTATGGAGCTGCACTCCCCATCAGACAGAAATCTTACCCCCTTCCATGTAGTATGAGAGCCATACCTACACAGTCTATTCTATGGAGCTGAACGCCCCATCAGACAGAAATCTTACCCCCTCCCATGTAGTATGAGAGCCATACCTACACAGTCTATTCTATGGAGCTGCACTCCCCATCAGACAGAAATCTTACCCCCTTCCATGTAGTATGAGAGCCACACCTACACAGTCTATTCTATGGAGCTGCACTCCCCATCAGACAGACATCTTACCCCCTTCCATGTAGTATGAGAGCCATACCTACACAGTCTATTCTATGGAGCTGCACTCCCCATCAGACAGAAATCTTACCCCCTTCCATGTAGTATGAGAGCCATACCTACACAGTCTATTCTATGGAGCTGCACTCCCCATCAGACAGAAATCTTACCCCCTTCCATGTAGTATGAGAGCCACACCTACACAGTCTATTCTATGGAGCTGAACTCCCCATCAGACATAAATCTTACCCCCTTCCATGTAGTATGAGAGCCATACCTTCACAGTCTATTCTATGGAGCTGATCTCCCCATCAGATAAAAATCTTTGCAAGATGCTGTACACACAGATGCTGTACACATGCAAAAGATCAGTATCTGCAAAAGATCAGTTCCTGCAAATTGCATTCATAGTTGCATTCATTATCTGCAGATCTGAAAATCCATCCTGGTGGATCTGATCTGCAGATGAATGTCCGTTAGGTGTGTGTATGGGATCTGCAGATATCATAGATTATGAATGCAATTTGCAGGAACAGATCTTTTGCAGATACTGATCTGTTGAATGTGTACAGCATCTGTGTGTGCAGCATTTTGCAAAGATTTTTATCTGATGGGGAGTTCAGCTCCATAGAATAGACTGTGTAGGTGTGGCTCTCATACTACATGAAGGGGGTAAGTAGGGATGATCGGAATGAGCAAATTCCATTCCGCCAGAATTGCGGAATTCCGCCAGCACTAAATTCTGTCGCCATTACATTTCCACAGAATTTTGCGAATTTCTGTGGAATTCCGCATTCCGGCAGAAAAATTACAGTAATCGCAAATGAAACCTTGTTTATGCTAAATGGTAGCCCATGGGACCTAGTGGCTGTTCCCCCGGTCATTTTTTTGCAGCAGCAGCAGCAGGAGGTGTCGCGTAAGCCATGGGACCTGGCGGTGGTTCCATGGCGGTGGTTTTTGCGCCGCAGGAGGTGTCGCATAAGCTATGGGACCTGGCGGTGGTTCCATGGCGGTGGTTTTTGCGCCGCAGGAGGTGTCGCGTAGGCTATGGGACCTATACAAAATGGTTGGGATAGGTGAGATAGCTAGGGAGCTGGTTGCTAACATAGGATTGATTGGTTTTTGTTAACACTGTAATTGGTGCTGAAATAATTCCGATTTTCATGCAGAAATCCGTTTGGGTGGTTTTTGTAAGCCTCTGATTGGAGCAGAAATTCCAATTTTCATGAAGAAATCCTGTTGTTCTCACTTTAAGCTTCTTCTTGGGCTTCCTTGTGATTGGCTAACAGAATTCCGCATTCCGTCGGAATTATGCATCGTTCCGCAGAATTTCTGCTATAGTTTTTGGTTTACTGTAAATGTTTTTTTTAAATTGTCACAAACGGACTTGAATAGATGAAAACAAATAAAAATTTTCATCGGTCTGAATAACTTGTACCATGTAGTGTTGAAGAATGTATTTTTACACTTTCTCTATGGAAATGATAACAGGGTTTTAAGTGAAACTCTGGAGTGTTTAAATGATTTAAACAGAATCTTCTCATATGATGACATGTTTATCTGTTTGACAAGAAAATAGGGTTTTGACAAGAAAGTGTACAGTTTAGACTAATGTGGTCCATTTTGCACATAATCCGAGGTGTTGTGCTACTTGTGTGTGGTGTTGTAAAAATTGTGTGAAGTGTTTTGAAAAATTTTAAAACATTTTTGAAAATTGTGCTTAAGCAATTGTAAAAAACTGTAAAACACATAAATAAAAAGTAAATTTCTCCCAACGTTAAATGTGCTATGAATGACTTTTCTCCTATGTTGCTTCCCCATTCAGTAATACAGTAGGTTTGACAGGTTGTGGACGAGCCCATCTTTTCATGGGGTATTCCCAGGGTTTTCTTTATTTTCAAATGCACTTAGGAAACGTCAGTTGCTCAGTCCAACGACCAAAATAGTGTGCAAACAGGAAGGATGGGGGGTAGCCTATGCCTTTGCTTTTGTATAGATCCTTTCCATGGAGTGCTTTTGTAAAGAATAAATAAAATAATTGAGAATCCCCCATGAAGAGATGGACTAGTCCAAAACCTGTCAGTTCTGTCAGATTTCTACTACCTACTGTAAGTGACAGCAACATAGGAGAGAAGTCATTTATGGCTCATTTGACTCTGGAAGAAACATACTTCTTATTTGTGTGTTTTCATGTATTTTAAATTTCACAACTTTGTGTGATAGTGGCCCTTTAACCACTTCAGGATTCTGCGTACGCATAAGTACGCCCCTGAATCCTGAAGTGGTTTCCATGGAAACTACGAGAGGCCGTTCCATGTCAGGTCACGGAGGGTGTCTCCGTAAACAGCCTGCGAGCCTCCGATCGCGGCTCGCAGGGTAAATGTAAACACGCGGGGAAGATGTTCCCCGCTGTTTACATACATACGGCGCTGCTGCGCAGCAGCGCCGTAGAGGAGATCGGCGATCCCCGGCCTCTGATTGGCCGGGGATCGCCGGCATCTGATAGGCTGAAGCCTATCTGAGGAGGCGCAGGACGGACGCTCACAGGGGGAGGGATAGGGAGGGAAGGGGAAGGAGGCCAGAAAGCGTTGCGGAGGGGGGCTTTGAAGAGCCCCCCGCAAGCGCAAACAGCCGGCGGCGATCAGACCACCCCCCAGCAGAACATCCCCCTAGTGGGGAAAAAAGGGGGGAAGTCTGATCGCCCTGGCTAAAACCTGATCTGTGCTGCGGGCTGAAGAGCCCCCGCAGCACAGATCAGCAAAACCACCCGAAACCCGGAAGTGGTTAAAACACACACACAATTACACAAACACTCTCACACACACACACAGAATTACACACACACAATTACACAAACACTCTCACACACACACACAGAATTACACACACACACAATTACACAAACACTCTCACACACACACACAGAATTACACACACACAATTACACAAACACTCTCACACACACACACAGAATTACACACACACAACTACACAAACACTCTCACACACACACACAGAATTACACACACACAACTACACAACTACACAAACACTCTCACACACAGGGGCGTAACAATAGGGGGTGCAGAGGTAGCGACCGCATCGGGGCCCTTGGGCCAGAGGGGCCCTGAAGAGCCCTCCCTCAACTACAGTATTAGCTCTCTATTGGTCGTGTGCTCATAATAATTACTTCTATAGATACTTTGGATAGTGATAATCATTAGCAAACTGTTCCCCATCCCCTCCTTGCACCTCTGATACTGTAGTTGCCATTGGCAGGTTTTGGTGCGCCGTATCAATTGTTATGTATAGAGGGCTTGGGGGGCCCCAATGTAAAACTTGCATCGGGGCCCACAGCTCCTTAGCTACGCCACTGCTCACACACACACACAGAATTACACACACACAAACACTCACACACACACACACACTTAGGCTCGGTCCACACTAGGTGCGGTTGCAGAAAGCGGTCCGGGCTCCAGCGAGCGGGGAACTCACTCACTTCCTTGTTCCACCGCTCACCACGTGACTCCCTGCAATGCTGCCCACAGAAGTACAGAGGGCAGCATTGCAGGAAGTGATGCGGCAAGCTGTGGGATGCAAGGAAGTGAGTGAGTTCCCTTCTTGCTGCTGGCTTTTAACAAAACTAGCTGGAAAAGGAGCATGGAAGAGGACACCCAGGTGAGGGAGGATGGGGTCCGACCCCCTGCCCGCCGCTGTGTCCGCTGCCCCCCTTCCTGCCCGCTTCCACCACCAGGCTATACCTAGGGGAGGAGCAGGCAGTAGGCAATCTGGATCTCCCTCTGGTTTTGTGTGCAAAATAGCCGGTGAAGAGGGAGATCCGTTTTTGTATTGCCTCTCACTACCCCTCCGTGTATCTGAGGTCCGTGAAGTCCCATCCGGGGTCCGTGAAGTCCCGACACGTTCGGACTCTCCGTCCAGTTTTTCAAAACGGATCTCCAGGATCCGTTTTTTAAGTGGGTGAAGATGGCTACTATTTTTAACATTGGTATCCGTGGCTCCAGTTTTGGTCCGGGCCCAAAAACTGAGCTATGGATACTTTTTTTTAAAACAAGTGTGAACCAGCCTCTATATGGAACTTTGTTGTGACATGGAAAATGAGGAGTATTCTCCTGATAAAAGAAAGCAGGGCAGTCCTCCTCCAGGGCTGTTTTCCACTAGAAATCACAAAACACAATAACAATTTTGCTGAAATTTTTACTGGATGCTAAGAGCACAAGGAGAAATCGCCGGAAAACATTGAGGGCTTTTGTAATCAAGCAAAATTGCATGATATCGCACTAGTATAAAGAGGTTCCTGTGATTTTCATTACTTTGCTGATGTCCTTGCGTTTTGCAGTTCGCATGCGACTGAAAAACGCAGCAAAATCATGTGCAGTTAAGAAGAAAGAATACATGCCCACGCCAGCTATGTTAGAACTGTGTTTAGTAAATGTCTTGCGCAAATGTATTGGCAGCACAGTAGCATAGTGGTTAGCACACTCGCTTTGCAGCGATAAGTCCACGGTTTGGATCCCAGCACTGAGTTTGTATGTTCTGCCCGTGTCTGCATGGGTTTCCCCGGGTGCTCCAGTTTCCTCCCACTTCCCAAAAACATACAGATAAGTTAGTTGGCTTCCCCCTAAATTGGTCCTAGACTATGATACATACTGTATATACTCGAATACAAGTCGACCTCGTGTATAAGTCGACTCCAATATTCAAAACTCTTACGCTAAAAAATTTTTATTGACTCAAGTATAAGTCTACCCAGCAAAGTTAATGGCTGCACTTGGGGCTCAGGAGGGGTTAATGACCACACTGCAAACAGTATTGCAGCCATTAACCCCTCCTTTCCCATAAGTGCAGCGAACATCTCCTCCTGGCCCCCAAGTGCTGCAATTATTCACTCCCCTTCCTGCAGCCCAGTATTTCACCCCCCCCCCCTTTCCTTGTTAATTGTTGTGGCCAGGGCTTTGAGACCTGTATTTACTTAGCATTTCCTTTCCTCAAAGTATCACTTACCACAGGGTAAATTGCTGCAAATAGGAGTGTCTCTATTAGTACACACATTACTCAGTGTGCTGAGTGTTGCCGGTGACTCTTGTATAAGCCGACCCCTATACTTTTATGAAGCGAATCAGACCTACATTTCCAGACTTATACTTGAGTATATACAGTATACTACACTACACGATATAGACATATGACTATGCTAGGATTAGATTGTGAGCCCCTCTGAGGGACAGTTAAGTGACAAGATTCTGTACAGCACTGCGGAAGATGTCGGTGCTATATACCGTAAATACTAAATAATAATAATAATCTACATGTACCAAAGGCCACACAAGTCAGTAGGGATTGTCATTCAGGTGCAAATAAAGTTGAGATGTTTGAGAATTATGCTAATTATTATAATACAAAATTATGCTGTTTATTATGAAAATCTTTTGTATAAAAGACTAATCAAATTTTGCAGTGAAAGACATTGGATTGGTCCTTATTCAATCTGCATGGATTTGCAATGTTGGCCGCTGACCCACAAACCTGGAACTAAACACCTTTAGGCGTCCATGGGACAGAAATATGGGGGAACAAACACCTATAGACATCGAAGTATGTTTGTACTTAAATACCTATAGACTTCTGTGGCAGTCTAAAGGTTAAAATAAACATAAATGCCAACTGTAAGCATGGAAAAAGTAACTAAGCCCCCACTTTTGTCAATACCTCACTGGCGGCAGCGGTGATTTTATTATTGTTTTTTGACCATTTGTCAGAAGATTGAAATTCAAGCAAGACTGAACCTTGTAGTATTATAATGACATAAACATACAAGTTAAACCAATAAAAGGCAGAAATAGTGAGTTTTGCAAAAGCAGAGTCGAAGCCCAGATCTAAATCCCACTGATATGCTGTTCAGGGATGTAAAACAGGCTGTGAAAGCTAGAAATCCCTCAAACATCGAACTGCTGAAAATGCTCTGCACAGAGGAAAAGGGAGAAAATCCTTGTCTGTAGGCTGGTGCTCACCGAGAGCACTTCGGAGCATTTTTAAAAACGCTTGCGGTTTGAAAAGCGCTTGGCTAATGTATATGAATGGGATGGAGCACACCAGAGTGATGTGATTTTCTCCAAAAAGCAAACGCGGCTCCTGCAGCATTTTTGCTGATTTCTGAGGTGATTCAGCCTCAATGTTAACCACTTCGCCGCCCGGGTACAGTATATCTACGCTCCTGTGGACCTGAGTTCCCCGCCCGGAGCGTAGATGTACCCACCCCCCGCCGCTACCGCCGCTGTCCGCGCTCCCGCACGTGCGCGCACTCCCGAGATCGTGCATGCCGCCACCCGCTCGCCCAGAGATCAATGAATGGGAAAATCCATGATCTCTGCCCCCACAATGATCAGCATGCTTCTATGAGAAGCAGCGCGATCATTGTGAAAAAAACTCACTTTCCCAGCCTCCCTGAACTTCCTGCAAGCGTCCTTCCGACGCTTGTAGGACGCCTGCAAAAAAAATAATGTGGCCATCTTGTGGCCAAAAAGTAATACTACACCCAAAAACATTTTTCACATACAAATACATTATTTTCACTATTAATTTTAACTCATTAACTCCCACACTCCCCAATTGTTACCAATATTTTTTTTTTGTAATATTAAAATAATTAAAAAAAAATTTAAATGGTAACCTTAGGGACTGAAATCTTTAAATATTTATATCAAGAGGGTATAACACTGTTACTTTATAAATTAAAAACTTAAAAACTAAAAACTAAAAACTTAAAAACTAAAAAAACCTTAAATAGTTACCTTAGGGACTGAAATCTTTAAATATTTATATCAAGAGGGTACAACACTGTTACTTTATAAATTATGGGCTTGTAATTAGGGATGGACGCAAAACTGAAAAAAATGCACCTTTATTTGCAAATAAAATATTGGCGCCAAACATTGTGGTAGGGACATAATTTACACGGTGTAATAACCAGGACAAATGGGCATATAAGTTACACGGATTTTAATTACAGTAGCATGCATTATTTAAAAACTATAATGGTGGAAAACTGAAAAATGTTTTTTTTTCCTACATTTTTTCCTATTTTCCTATTAAAACACATTTAGAATAAAATAATTCTTGGCATAATGTCCCACCTAAAGAAAGCCTAATTGGTGGCGAAAAAAACAAGATATAGTTCATTTTATTGTGATAAGTAATGATAAAGTTATAGGCGAATGAATGGAAGGAGCGCTGAAAGGTGAAAATTGCTCGGATGCTGAAGGGGTAAAACCACTTACTGGTGAAGTGGTTAAAGTATAGGAAAGTGGAAAATCGCTCTGAAAAATGCTAGATCAGAGCGGTTTTTCAGGCGTTTTTTGTTACAGAAGCTGTTCAGTTACAGCTCGACTGTAACAAAATATAAAATCTGCTACACAAAAACGCTCCAGGGCATGTGTAGAAAATCGCTCTGCACATGCCTAGAATTGCTCTGAAAAAACGCTGAGCGTTTGCGGATACACAAGCGGTTTTTGGTGTGCACTGGCCCTGTGTCAGACAGTTAGGTAACAAAAATGTCAACTTGAGATTCTTGCTGTCAAATGAACCAGCGGCATGCATTACATCCATGCTGGTTCTGCCTTTTTGCTGAATAAATGATTGTAAAGTAATTTCATTTTATTTTAGTTTTTTGTTACTTCACTTTTATCGTTATATTTTTGAAGTAGTGGGATGTTCCAGGAAAATCTATAATAGAGGTGTACTTGCTCTCTTCATATGATTTAGTAGACACCTACTTATGTGGTGCACTTCTATACTGTCCACTCGTAATCTGCTAATATTGCTTACGTGAAATTTTTGCATACTTTTCATAACGACGATTGACACTTTTGAAATGGTATTGACTTTGCATAATCCATTTGTCAATTTCACATGTTTCGTGAACGTGGCTGTTATAAATAATTTTCTGTGTAAATTGCAAAAAACTGCACAAACTAGAAACAAGTGACAACAAGTCAAAAAATATTTTTTCAAAAACAGGTTGTAGTTTTTGAGAAAATCGATATGAAAGAATTCCCTCCCTGTTGCGCTCCAGTGGTCGTGAGTGAGCGGAGCATGATGGGGGTGCATGGCCAGGCTACGCATCCGCAGTTGCCCCAGATCGAAATCCCCCATCTCAGGTTCCCTTTAAAGGATACCCGAGGAGGCATGTAACAATGAGTTAGACATGGGTATGTACAATGCCTAGCACACAAATAACTATGCTGTGTTCCTTTTTTTCTTTCTCTGCCTAAGGGCCCATTCACACTTGAGCGTTTTGCCGCGATTTTGGCAAAACGCTCAAACTCCAGCGCTTTTTAAAAGCGCTTGTGCAATGAAACCCTATGGGGCTGCTCTTATTTGGCCGATTTGCGCTAATCGCCCCAAAAACACTAAACACAAACGCGTAGCCTGCACCATTTTCAGGCAATTTCCCGGCTATCACATTTTAGTGCTATAGAAGCGCAAAACGCGATCGCTAAAAGATCGCCAGGTGTGAATGGTGATTTTTTTTTTGGCGTTAAAATTGACAAAAAACACCAGAGCAAAACTCTAGCAAAATCGCTAGCGTTTTGCGATCAGCAAGTGTGAATGGGCCCTGAAAGAGTTAAACATCAGGTATGCAAGTGACAGTTTCTGTCCCGATCTGGACAGGTTCAGGATATAGCATAACCCTCACTAATTAGTAATTACAGCCATAAAACACTTTCCTGGCTTCTGACAGCAGAAAAGGGTCAATAATTTATAGATTTGAGCTCTGGCATACATCAATAAAGGTGTCATTGAGCAGAAACAATGAAGCAATATAAACTAGATTTAAATATACAATAAAACTGTGGGATATCTAAAAAAAAGTTATTTTTAGGATCAGGAGAATAGATACAATTGTTTTTCTCATCAGTTTATTTTCCTTTAAAGTAACAGGTTTGCTTTCAAATTTATTTAAAAGGTATTACTTTTACAAAACCTTGTTTTTTTTTTACCTACTTTAAAATGTATAAAATGTATATGCAACCTGAAAGTCCTTCAGTCGGGGCCAGTCGCTCCTCGTCACGCTCCAGTGGCCATGAGCGGTGGGATCGTAATGGGGGTGCGCAGCTGGGCCGCACATGCGTTTTGGGAAGAACTGCGGAGGATCCAGACAGCAAGGTAGCGATCAGCCTGGAGGGGGCTGGAGGAAGCCCCAGGTATGTATCATTTTTTTAAACCCGCCATCTCAGGTTCTCTTTAAAGTCACAGGTTTGCTTTAGGCTGCTTTCACAGTGGGACGTTACAGGCGCACGTTAGAGCAGCCTGTAACGCACCCCAACGCACAGTAATGAAAAATCAATGGGCTGTTCACAATGCCCACGTTGCGTTACAGTGTAACGCTACACGTTGTATGACAGTGCAGCATGCTGTGCTTTATACTGGGCTTTCTCTGCGTTAGGCTGCTTGCACATGCTCAGTGACTAGCCACATGGCTAATTAATATTCACTGCACTGTGGTGACATAACCTGCACTGGTAGTGTTGTCCGGATCATAAATGAATCGTTCATTTGATCCGGATCTTTTTTGTGAGGCGAATCATCCGGATCATCACAATGAAAGATTCAGTTCACAGTGGATGTCTGTCTGGAAGAAACAGGAACATACAGAATGTACAGTGCAGGGAAAGTTCTGTCCTGCTAGTCATTTCACCCCCAGTCTGCTTCCCTAGTAAAATGATTCAAATGATTCGGTTCAAAGATCCGGATCTTTTCAATGATCCGATTCAAATGATCCGAATCCTTGAAAAGATCCGGACTTGCCATCACTATCCTGGAACAACACCACCATGCGTTGTGTTAGGGGCACGTTAGGTAATCTTAACGTCCCCTAAAACGCAACGTCTTGGTGTGAAAGAGGCCTTAAAGTAAATGAAATGTAGATGTAACTCGAAACTCGGCATACATTAAAGAGAACCTGTAACAAAAAAACCCTCTGGGGGATACTTACCTCGTGAGGTGGCAGCCTCAGAGTCCCAATGAGGCTTCCCCAACCTCTGAAGCTGGGAGGAATCCACTGCTGGCTCCCCCGAAACCTGCTGACAAGCGGTGATATATTTCCCTCTCCGGGATCCTTGCGGCTCTTCTTTTGGGCTAAAGAGGAAATAGCCGACCCTGATCATATCAGCTGTACTGCGCAGGCAGGCGCAAAGGACTGGCATCTGCGAAGTACAGCAGATCCAATCAGGTTCGGGTATTTCCACCTTAACCAGAATGCAGAGCTGTGAGTGTGCCTGTGCAGGATTGCGGTAGGTGAGTATTTACCTTGCCACACCTTGGGGGTCCCGGGCACTTGAACGAAGGGATGGAGGAGGATGCGGGAAGCCTTGTTAGGATACAGAGGCTTCACCCTCCAAATTTTTTTTAGTTACAGATTATTTTAAAGAGAAACTCCGACCAAAGTTGAACTTTATCCCAATCAGTAGCTGATACCCCCTTTTACATGAGAAATCTATTACTTTTCACAGACCATCAGGGGGCGCTGTATGGCTGATATTGTGGTGAAACCCCTCCCACAAGTAACCCCTCCCACAAGAAAAGTTTGAACTTTTGTGGGAAATAGCTGTTTCCAACTGCCAAAAACCATGCAGCAGCTACATCACCTGCCAACAGTAAAATGTTCACTGGAGTTCCTCTTTAAGTGTGCCATGGGAAAATGTAATTTTACAGAGTTTAAAAGCCACTTTTTCTTTGAATTCTTTCAAACCGATTTTCTCAAACTACAAAGTCTTTTTGTAAAAAATAAATAAATAAATAAAATTCTTTACTTGCTCCCACAGAATCAAATTTCATAAGTATGCGTAATTATGAAATTAAATAACATCATTACGGTAATGTGCAAAATGCATCACGAATTTTCCGGAAATTTCTTATGACAAATTCAAATTGTGATTGCGGATATCAATGCAGAATTACGTTTTATTTGCCATTTGAGCTCCACACCACCGTCCACATCCATCAGGAGGTCACTGATATCTACGCTGAGAAACCGTCCACTTTGCTGCTGAACTCGGCCGCCGCAGCGAGACGCACGAGGGTCAGTCTGTTCACCCAGCAAATGAGATCAGCTTCAGGCCTGAGTGTCTCTAATGCAACACATATGTCAGCGGAGGAAGAAAAATATGGGACCTCACAGTGTCATGCTGGAGAGGAAGCCAGTGACTGATTCTATCTAATTTTGTCTGTCATTTGAGCATTTTATACAACACTAAAAGTTTATGGCATCATTTCCAGTAACAAAACATTTCCATGCAGGGAATGGCGCTGTGCAGAACGCACAGGGAGCAGGCGGGCCTGCCAGCGAGGATTACTCACTGTGCCTATAACCTGTCACCCAGACCAGCAGTCCTCTGACAAGGAGGAACACGAGGGGAGCATTATGCTCAGTGCTCCAGAAAGGGAACATACACTCAGTGCTCCGGACAGGTGCACCGAGAACTTCCCCCACCTGTAAAACGCACAGTGAGCGCAAGGGTCTGGCAGCGAGAACTACTCACTGTACCTATAACCTGTAGTGGCTGGAAAGTGTACTGGTTAAGGGCTCTGCCTTTGACATGGGAGACCTGGGTTTGAATCCTGGCTAGGGTTCAGTACCTATGCAGTAAGGAGTTCAAGGCAAGACTCCCTAACACTGCATGGTGGCCTCCTGAGCGCGTCCCTGTGGCTTGCAGCTCTTGAGCGCTTTGAGTCCGACAGGAGAAAAGCACTATACAAATGTTCAGATTATTATTATTATTATAACCTGTCACCAGTGCCGGGCTGCCCATGACGCTAAGAGAAACTTTGGCATCAGGCGGCACAGACGCTGTAGCGGCTTCCCTCCCCCTTCCTCCCCCCCTCCCTTTCCCAATGGCCGGCACTCCTTACCTTGTGAATGAGTCAGTGGCTGTGGCCTCTATGAGAGTCCCCGGTCCTCCCCTGGTTAAAGGGACTCTGAGGAGTAAAAATAAAAGAAATTGGAACTCACCTAGGGTTTCTCCAGCCCACCGTAGGTCGGGAGGTCCCTCCGCGTCCTCCTGGCTCTTCTCCCGGTCCCTCCGCCGCATACCACACCAGGGACACCCGGGCAGAGTGTCGGGCTTCTTCTTGCTGATCGGTGACGCTGTGCGTCATCACGCTGGCTTCCTGCTTCCATCTTCAATTCAGCACTGTGGGTCGTGCTGATCTGAGGTCTATTATACAGGGGAGGACCGGAGACCCTCATAGAGGAGGCGTCCACCGACTCATTCACAAGGTCAGGAGTGCCGGCCGTGGGGAGGGAGTGGGGAGAAGGCTGGCTACCTATACTGGGGGCACCTACCTGGCTAACCTGTATTCTGGGGGAAACTATACTGTCTACCTATACTGGGGGCACCTACCTGGCTAACCTATATACTGCGGTCAACTATACTGTCTACCTATACTGGGGGCACCTACCTGGCTAACCTATATTCTGGGGGAAACTATACTGTCTACCTATACTGGGGGCACCTACCTGGCTAACCTATATAGTGGGGACAACTATACTGTCTACCTATACTGGTGGCACCTACCTGGCTAACCTATATACTGGGAGCAACTATACTGTCTACCTATACTGGGGGCACCTACCTGGCTAACCTATATACTGGGAGCAACTATACTGTCTACCTATACTGGGGGCACCTACCTGGCTAACCTGTATTCTGGGGGAAACTATAGTCTACGTATACTGGGGGCACCTACCTGGCTGACCTATATACTGAGGGCAACTATACTGTCTACCTATACTGGGGGCACCTACCTGGCTAACCTATATAGTGGGGACAACTATACTGTCTACCTATACTGGGGGCACCTACCTGGCTAACCTATATACTGAGGACAACTATACTGTCTACCTATACTGGGGGCACCTACCTGGCTAACCTATATACTGAGGGCAACTATACTGTCTACCTATACTGGGGGCACCTACCTGGCTAACCTATATAGTGGGGACAACTATACTGTCTACCTATACTGGGGGCACCTACCTGGCTAACCTATATACTGAGGGCAACTATACTGTCTACCTATACTGGGGGCACCTACCTGGCTAACCTATATACTGGGAGCAACTATACTGTCTACCTATACTGGGGGTACCTACCTGGCTAACCTATATACTGGGAGCAACTATACTGTCTACCTATACTGGGGGCACCTACCTGGCTAACCTATATTCTGGGGGAAACTATACTGTCTACCTATACTGGGGGCACCTACCTGGCTGACCTATATACTGAGGGCAACTATACTGTCTACCTATACTGGGGGCACCTACCTGGCTAACCTATATAGTGGGGACAACTATACTGTCTACCTATACTGGGGGCACCTACCTGGATAACCTATATACTGAGGGCAACTATACTGTCTACCTATACTGGGGGCACCTACCTGGCTGACCTATATACTGAGGGCAACTATACTGTCTACCTATACTGGGGGCACCTACCTGGCTAACCTATATACTGAGGACAACTATACTGTCTACCTATACTGGGGGCACCTACCTGGATAACCTATATACTGAGGGCAACTATACTGTCTACCTATACTGGGGGTACCTACCTGGCTAACTTATATAGTGAGGACAACTATACTGTCTACCTATACTGGGGGCACCTACCTGGCTTACCTATATAGTGGGGACAACTATACTGTCTACCTATACTGGGGGCACCTACCTGGCTAACCTATATACTGAGGGCAACTATACTGTCTACCTATACTGGGGGCACCTACCTGGCTAACTTATATACTGAGGGCAACTATACTGTCTACCTATACTGGGGGCACCTACCTGGCTAACCTATATACCGAGGGCAACTATACTGTCTACCTATACTGGGGGCACCTACCTGGCTAACCTGTATTCTGGGGGCAACTATACTGTCTACCTATACTGGGGGCACCTACCTGGCTAACCTATATACCGAGGGCAACTATACTGTCTACCTATACTGGGGGCACCTACCTGGCTAACCTATATACTGCGGGCAACTATACTGTCTACCTATACTGGTGGCACCTACCTGGCTAACCTATATACTGAGGGCAACTATACTGTCTACCTATACTGGTGGCACCTACCTGGCTAACCTATATACTGAGGGCAACTATACTGTCTACCTATACTGGTGGCACCTACCTGGCTGACCTATATACCGAGGGCAACTATACTGTCTACCTATACTGGGGGCACCTACCTGGCTAACCTATATACTGAGGGCAACTATACTGTCTACCTATACTGGTGGCACCTACCTGGCTAACCTATATTCTGAGGGCAACTATACTGTCTACCTATACTGGGGGCACCTACCTGGCTAACTTATATACCGAGGGCAACTATACTGTCTACCTATACTGGTGGCACCTACCTGGCTAACTTATATACTGAGGGGAACTATACTGTCTACCTATACTGGGGGCACCTACCTGGCTAACCTATATACCGAGGGCAACTATACTGTCTACCTATACTGGGGGCACCTACCTGGCTAACCTATATACTGGGGGCACCTACCTGGCTAACCTATATACCGAGGGCAACTATACTGTCTACCTATACTGGTGGCACCTACCTGGCTAACCTATATTCTGAGGGCAACTATACTGTCTACCTATACTGGGGGTACCTACCTAGCTAACTTATATACCGAGGGCAACTATACTGTCTACCTATACTGGGGGCACCTACCTGGCTAACCTATATACCGAGGGCAACTATACTGTCTACCTATACTGGGGGCACCTACCTGGCTAACCTATATACCGAGGGCAACTATACTGTCTACCTATACTGGGGGCACCTACCTGGCTAACCTATATACCGAGGGCAACTATACTGTCTACCTATACTGGGGGCACCTACCTGGCTAACCTATATTCTGAGGGCAACTATACTGTCTACCTATACTGGGGGCACCTACCTGGCTAACCTATATACTGAGGGCAACTATACTGTCTACCTATACTGGTGGCACCTACCTGGCTAACCTATATACCGAGGGCAACTATACTGTCTACCTATACTGGGGGCACCTACCTGGCTAACCTATATACCGAGGGCAACTATACTGTCTACCTATACTGGTGGCACCTACCTGGCTAACCTATATACCGAGGGCAACTATACTGTCTACCTATACTGGGTGCACCTACCTGGCTAACCTATATTCTGAGGGCAACTATACTGTCTACCTATACTGGGTGCACCTACCTGGCTAACCTATATACTGAGGGCAACTATACTGTCTACCTATACTGGTGGCACCTACCTGGCTAACCTATATACCGAGGGCAACTATACTGTCTACCTATACTGGGGGCACCTACCTGGCTAACCTATATACCGAGGGCAACTATACTGTCTACCTATACTGGTGGCACCTACCTGGCTAACCTATATATCGAGGGCAACTATACTGTCTACCTATACTGGTGGCACCTACCTGGCTAACCTATATTCTGAGGGCAACTATACTGTCTACCTATACTGTGGGCACCTACCTGGCTAACCTATATTCTGAGGGCAACTATACTGTCTACCTATACTGGGGGCACCTACCTGGCTAACCTATATACCGAGGGCAACTATACTGTCGACCTATACTGGTGGCACCTACCTGGCTAACCTATATACCGAGGGCAACTATACTGTCTACCTATACTGGGGGCACCTACCTGGCTAACCTATATACCGAGGGCAACTATACTGTCTACCTATACTGGTGGCACCTACCTGGCTAACCTATATTCTGAGGGCAACTATACTGTCTACCTATACTGTGGGCACCTACCTGGCTAACCTATATTCTGAGGGCAACTATACTGTCTACCTATACTGGGGGCACCTACCTGGCTAACCTATATACCGAGGGCAACTATACTGTCTACCTATACTGGGGGCACCTACCTGGCTAACTTATATACTGAGGGCAACTATACTGTCTACCTATACTGGGGGCACCTACCTGGCTAACCTATATTCTGAGGGCAACTATACTGTCTACCTAGATACTGGTTAACCAAGTAAGTAAATAGTGTAGCGGTTGGCCCGGCACCCGCTTATTAACTGGCGCCCCTTTTTGGCCATGCTTTTACTAACTGCTCTGACTCAGACAACCAGTCCTCTGACAAGCAGGGGCATGAGAGGAACATTGCGCTCAGAGCTCGGGTTGGGCGCACCAAGAACCTCGCTCACCTGGAGAAGGAACTCCAGATGGAACCCTCGTGGCTCTCCCAGCTGTGGACAATCAGCCCACGTTAGGCAATCCCTTTTGTGTTCATCTTCCCGGGAAAGAAAAAAAACAAGGGATGTGCTTCCCATTCGTCATGCTTCTCCAGTTGCAAAAGTGTAAGAAAAGCTTTTCATTTTTCCTCATAGCTCTTCCTGAACTTTATTTTATTTTTTATCATTGGCCTCCTAACAAGCTGAACCCCATTAATGTCTTGTTTTCTATCATACATTTGTGAAAGAGACACGTCCCCCCCCCCCCCCCCCCTTCTTAAGAAGACTCTGGCATCTGTTTTGAATAAAGTGTAGCATTGGCTTGTGTAGCGATATGCAAATAAAATGAGTGTTGGCATGAGAGACACAAGGCAGAAGTTATGCCTTCTATCAGAGCGACCGGTGAGAATGTATGTTTGCTGTTTCCCTGTTTGTAGCTGGAGCATCTCGGCCTCCTGTGGGGGGGATCTGCGGTTTTATGAGCTCCGCGGTAATTGCATCTCCCAAACTGCTCGCATACAATATACAGCATTTATACAATATACCAATAGTCGTCTGTATTGGCAATAATGACCATTAACGAAGGGTGGGGAGATGTGGGAGGGGTGCTGAGCGTGAGCCCACATATTTGCTAAATCTTTAAGTACATCTCATTAAGGTTGCCATACACTCGTTAGATTAGCAGCAGATAGATCATCAGATAGATTTCTGATCTATCTGATGTGTTTAGGAACATTTTTTACTAGGAACAGATTTCCAATGGATTTCAGTATGAAATCTATTGAAAATCGATCTGATGGCATTTTTTCGCCATCAGATTTCCATTAGGTCCAATGCAAAATGATAAGCAATCTCAACAGATCGACCTAGATTTTCCAGCATGTCAGATCGATAGGAATCGATCGAAATTGTCCGATCGGTCTATCGATTTGCGATCAAACGATCGCCACTATTCGGCTCAGTGTATGGGCCCCTTAAGAGGGATTTGGAGACTGCCATATTTATTTCCTTTTACACAATACCAGTTGCCAGGCAGTCCTGATCTCTTTGGCTGCAGTAGTGTCTGAATCACACCAGAAAAGGTGGCCATACACTTACAGATTTCTGCAGATTCGAACATCAGCTAGATTTCTGTCAGATGCCTGTAAAGTCGAATCTGACAGGAATCTATCTGATGTGTGCCACACACTAGGAACAGATTTCCAATAGACTTCAGAATAAAATCTATTGGAAATCGATCTGAATGCATTACTGGACCATTAGATCCAATGCAACTCTATGGGCCATCCATCTGTTGCCAGCAGCAGATCGACCTAGATTTTCCATCCTGTCAGATAGATCAAATCGATCGAAATCGGACGCAAATCGATCAATAGATTTGATAGAATCTATGTCTGATTGATTCCATAGAATCGATCGATCGATGACTGAAATCAACCTGTGTATGGGCCCCTAAACAAGCATGCAGCTAATCCAGTCAGACTTCAGCCAGAGCACTGCACAACCTCAGAAATTTCAGACTGATGTAATTATTTTATTGAACACAATAGCAGAGAGCAAATAAAATCATTCATCAGCGGGGAAGGGGTGTGTGCAGAGATAGGACACTGTGCTTAAAAGAGTTTAGAGAAGTCACAGATGCTATCTTCACACCTGCTCCTGGATAAATAAATGCAGCTAGAACGGGAGGGGGGAACATGGCAGCCCCTGTAGCTATTAGAAACCAGGAAAAACTTCAGGAAAAAGGGGTGCTTGGTTCCCTTTAAAGATAAACCATAACCAAGAATTGAGCTTCATCCCAATCAGTAGCTGATACCCCCTTTTACATGAGAATTATTTTCCTTTCCTCAAACGGATCATCAGGGGGCGCTGTATGGCTCAATTTGTGGTTAAACCCCTCCCACAGTGTGATGTCAGCGCCTCACAGCACTGAGGTCCTGACATCACACTGTGGGAACCTTGTTGCATTGTGCAAAATAACAGCTGTTTCCAATTGCCAAAAAAGCAAGCAGCATCTCCTGTCACTGACATCACCTGCCAGAAGTAAAACTGTCACCATGTGATAAATGTCAGAATGTAAATCGGGGAGAGGAAAGCTTCAATGGGCAAACACTGACTCAGGGCTGGTGCACACCGAGCGGCTTTTTCAGCGTTTCTGCAGCCGATTGCGGCTGCGGATACGCTTGGTCAATGTATCTCAATGGGGTGGTGCACACCAGAGCGGCAGGCGTTTTGCAGAAACGAAAAATGCCTGGGTGAGGCATTTTTTGGATTTCGGATGCGTTTCTGCCTCAATGTTAAGTATAGGAAAAACGCAAACCGCTCTGAAAAACGCCTGTTCAGAGCGGTTTTTCCACCGTTTTTGTTACAGAAGCTGTTCAGTAACAACTTTACTGTAACAATATATGAAATCTACTATACTGAAAACCGCAGCAGCAATCCGCAAAACGCTAGCAAAACGCCATAGAAAAATAAAAAAAAGCGTTTCAAAATCTGCTAGCATTTTGCGGATCTGCTACCGGTTTTGGTGTGCACCGGCCCTAAATCATTTATACATAATTATTGTACAAATTTAGCACTTTTTTTATTACATTATTTTCACTGGAGTTCCTCTTTAAAGCCATGTTCTCACTCACAGTTATTTATTAACAATCACAGCAACACGGCTGAGTGGCCCATTTGTCTTGATATGGTATATGATATGATATGGCAAAAGCTTATGTGAAAGAACAGAGTAAAGTCTGGTATTGTATTTATGGTGAACTGTGTGTGAGTGTAATGTGTTTCTGCTAGCGCAGTATTTCTGCGGTCTGCGCTGCTCATGGCAGGCTCTGCACACCTAGAGACACAGGTGTTTTGGACTGTGGACTTGCCAGGAAAGAATCTGAGCCCGCAGTCTGGGAAACCTGTTAAGTATTTGTCTCGATCTGAATAGGTGATCTTCAAGATGTACTCACAAGGCTGCTGCTGCTGCTGCTGTTGGATGAAATGCTGCACACATTAAAATTCCAGCTGATCACATATGTTTCCTTTTTCTGCTGTTTAGGAGAATATTTTTATTGGAACCCCAATGGCCATTTCAGGCCATGTTATAGCCAAGTTGTGGGCTAAGAATGCTGCATATAAGGATTTTATTTAGCCATAACCTGGCTGTAACACACCTCTGCCTAGTCTTAAAGGGAAGGTCCAAGCAAAAAAAAAAAAATGAGTTTCACTTACCTGGGGCTTCTACCAGCCCCATGCAGCCATCCTGTGCCCTCGTAGTCACTCACTGCTGCTCCAGCCCCCCGCTGGGAGCTTTCTGACCTCGGAGGTCAGGGCCGAATTGCGTACATTTTTACACATTCCCGCTAGTGCAGGAACATTAACGCATACAGTTTTACGCGTTAGTGGTGCAACGCGTAAATTTTGGTTCCTGCACTAGCTGGAATGCGTAAAAATGTATGCAATGTGGCCCTGACCTCTGAGGTCAGAACGCTGCCAGCGGGGGACTGGAGCAGCAGTGAGTGACTACAAGGGCACAGGATGGCTACATGGGGCTGGTAGAAGCCCCAGGTAAGTAAAACTCATTTTTTTTTTTTGCTTGAACCTTCCCTTTAAAGGGGGTTGTAACATCCCAAAGTTAAAAAAATTGCCCAGAAATAGTTGGTGCACCCCAAATATTTTTTCTTTTTTTTCCCCTTGGCCTGGGTGCCTTTGCCTAACTAAAGGAACTGTGCAGTGCCAGCAAGATTGTGGAATTTTTAAAAACACTTTATTAGCTACATCAACAAGGTTATCTTAGCATGCAAATAACAGAAAGCTTCCTATTTCAGATAAGATAAGGACACTGTGGCTAAAATAAGGCAATTGAATCCCCCCTTCCCTTTGAAGAGTTACATAGTGATGTAAGCCTGTCACCTAGGTGATGTTTGCTATTGGAGGGGCAGTAAGCTGTGCCTGTAGGGAGGGAAAATTAACACTAAGCTAGGTTGAAAAAAAATGAAAAGGGCAGAAATTATGTCACTTTGGGCATCACAGAGAAATAGTAACGATGAAAACCAGCAGAAATAATATATATATATATTTTTTTTCAATATCACATTTCTCTTAAAGCGGACACAAACCAAACATTTTTTTTAATTAAAAACATTTAGTTGCACCACTCTGACACATACAAAGATAAATAAACACTCCTTCAAGCCTATGAGCATTTCAGTGCATGCTTTTCACCCTTCTCTTTTCATAACTAGGATTATGCTGGGGGCAGCCATTAGCAATTCCTCCATTGCCGGACACCACCTACTTCACCAGTTTGCCGGATTTTGTCCCGGCATTTTGAAAGGAAGGGAGGGGTTCCTCCAATAAATGTAAAATATTTTATATTTGTCATAATGCAGCTGAAAAAAGGCTGCTATTTATTATTATAATTTAGAAAATAGATTTTATTTCTGAAATCTTGTAATTTTAATTTGGGTCCACTTTAACTCTGACAGTGAACACTAAAAACAGTGTAGGTAAGCTAAAGAAGTAATTTCCCATTGGATTATTATAGTTTTTTAGTAAATATAGAGTCCTACTTTAAAGCGGACCCAAACCAAACATTTTTTTAATTCAACATATGTAGTTGCACCACTCTGACACATACACAGATAAATAAACACTCCCTCAAGCCTATGAGCATTTCAGTGCATGCTTTTCACCCTTCTCTTTTCATAACTAGGGTTATACAGGTGGCAGCCATTACTTCTGAGCTTAGTAGGAGGTTTTAGATCATAGGTGTGTTTGTCATTAGCTACCCTCCCTCACAGGGGCGTGGTCTATGTGAAATCTCACACAAGCTGAGATCACCTCCCCTGTGACATCATCAGTAGCAGCCTTTGTGTTGTTTTTTTATCTCCTCCACCAGTCTGCCGGATTCTGTCCTGGCAATATGAAAGGAAGGGAGGGGTTCCTCCAATAAATGTAAAATATTTTATATTTGTCATCATGCAGCTGAAAAAAAGCCGCTATTTATTATTATAAGTTAGAAAATAGATTTTATTTCTGAAATCTTGTATTTTTAATTTGGGTCCATTTTAAGGTTCGTGCACACATATGAGGACTGTGCTCTGCAGGGATCAGGACTCCTTTGGGTGACAGTTAGGGGCTGAGTTCTGTGCAGATGGATTGCTAGCCTGCAGGCTAGAGATGAGTTCTGTTGCAATGGAGGGAGGAGAAGGGTAGACTGCATAGCTGCTGGGGAATAAGCAAGGAATGGGTGAGGTGAGTAGAACAATGAAAGAGTTTGTTTGTGATTGGATAAGACAGACCCCCG
This sequence comes from Hyperolius riggenbachi, assembly GCF_040937935.1. Classification (NCBI taxonomy): domain Eukaryota; kingdom Metazoa; phylum Chordata; class Amphibia; order Anura; family Hyperoliidae; genus Hyperolius; species Hyperolius riggenbachi. The sequence continues at coordinate 9,791,881 of NC_090655.1, read as the reverse complement.
GTCACTTCAGGCGGGGCTTGGCAGGGGGCAAATCCTACCAGCTGCCCCGACGGAGAAACATTTAGCATATGTACAGTACAAGGCTTTAACCACTTCCCAACTGAGGGGTTTTACCCCCTGACCACCAGAGCAATTTTCACCTTTCAGCGCTCCTTCCATTCATTCGTCTATAATTTTATCATTACTTATCGCAATGAAATGAACTAGATCTTGTTTTTTTCGCCACCAATTAGGCTTTCTTTAGGTGGGACATTATGCCAAGAATTATTTTATTCTAAATGTGTTTTAATGGGAAAATAGGAAAAAATGTGGGAAAAAATTTATTATTTTTCAGTTTTCGGCCTTTATAGTTTTTAAATAATGCATGCTACTGTAATTAAAACCCATTAAATGTATATGCCTATTTATCCCGGTTATAAAACCGTTTAAATTATGTCCCTATCACAATGTTTGCCGCCAATATTTTAGTTGGAAATAAAGGTGCATTTTTTTCAGTTTTGCGTCCATCCCTAATTACAAGCCCGTAGTTTATAAAGTAACAGTGTTATACCCTCTTGACATAAATATTTAAAAAGTTCAGTCCCTAAGGTAACTATTTATGTATTTTTTTTAAATTGTAAATTTTTAATTTTTTTTTTAATTACAAAAAAAAAAAAATTGGGGAGTGTGGGAGGTAAGGAGTTATTTTTTTGTGTAAAACTAGTTTATTTGTATGTAAAAAAATGCTTAGGGTGTAGTTTTACTATTTGGCCACAAGATGGCTACATTACCAATTTGTTTCATGCGACCTGCAAGCGTCCTTCCGGACGCTTGCAGGAAGTAGAAAGAGGCTGGGACTTTGTTATTGCTCACAATGATCGCGCTGCTCAGCCGAGCGGCAGCGGATCATTGCGGGGCTTAGATCAACGAACGGGAATGGATTTTCCCGTTCGTTGATCTCTGGGCGAGCGGGCGGCGGCATGTTTACTAGCGGCGGGCGGCGTGTTTACGAGCGGGAGCGCGGGCAGCGGCGGGAGTGCGCAAAGTACGGATTTCTCCGTCCCTGGGGGTGAAAGGATGGAAAAAGGGGCGGAGAAATCCGTACGCGCGGGGGTAAAGTGGTTAAATATGTTTTGTGTAGCAAGCTTTTTTTTTTTTTTTGTCAAAATGGCTACTTCTGTAACACAACTGTGAATTCACCATTGTGGTTTTAGTTTTCTATTTGCTGAAAAAATAACAGCATTGAGCACTGCATTTTGTGTGGGTACACCTTGCTCTGAAGGAGGAGCCAGGGCCGGGCTGAGGCAGAGGCAAGAGAGGCTCCAGCCTCAGGGCGCAGTGTAGGAGGCGGCGCAGGGCGGGCCGAGGCAGAGCAAGAGAGGCTCCAGCCTCAGGGCGCAGTGTAGGAGGGGAGGGCATAACTCACTCAGCTATCATTCCCCTATTGTGTTTGAAGCAGAGAGAAATAAGAAAAGGGGACACATGGCAGTTACTGCAGGCCAGATAACTAGAGATTAAGGTGTTGGACCCTGGGGCCCCTCTTAGTCTAATAGCAAGCAGGGTGTGACGGCTGGGGTGGGATGGATGGAGGAGGGGCCTCTTAGTGTAATAGCAATATGTGTATGATGGCTGGGGTGGGAGGGATGGAGGGGCGCACTTTGGTGACTCAGCCTTAGGTGCTGGAGGACCTTGTCCTGGCTCTAGAAGGAGCCATAGCTAAATGGCCTCTTTCAGAGGGTACTGCAACCAAACTACACAACAGCATAGAGCACCCTTCGGAATTAACTATCTAAAGGTCTGTCTGTACATCTTTGGTTTTTATGGTGCCATCCTCTTTTTTTGGCGTTGCATAAATAACAAGCAATAGTGGATAGGTAACTGGCTTATTTTATTTTAGAATATTCATTTATTGATTATTTAGTCAGTGTTTGCCCATTATAAAATCTTTCCTCATCTTGATTTACATTCTGAAGTTTATCACAGGTGGCGATATCTTTAGGGCCCATTCACACTGGCAATCGCAGTGATTTTACCGCGATTATCACTGTGAAATCACTGTACAACCTTGTGACTTTTGAGCGATTGCGATTAGTGACTTTTAGCATTCTAATCGCAATCGCACTAGAACTGGGGAAAAATGCTGCATGCTTCGCATTTTGCAATTGACGCTAATCGCGACTCGCCAGCGATCAGCGGCAGTGAAATCACTGCCATATAATTAGTATCGCACTATCGCTTTAAAAATCGCTTGAGATTGGATTGGATTATAATCGCCCCAGAGAGAATGGGCCCTTAGTCCTGCCAGGTGATGTCTGTTCACAGAACTCCCAGTAAACAAACATTACACAAAGGGAGATAATGCTTGCTTGGCAGTCGGAAACTGCCATTATTTCCCTCAATGCAACGAGGTTCACAGACAGCAAACAGTCAGCACCATGGTCCTGACATCACACTGTGGGAGGGGTTTCACCACAATATCAGCCATACAGAGACCCCCTGATGATCTATTAGAGAAAAGGTAAAGGATTCTCGTAGGAAAGGGGGTATCGGCTACTGATTGGGGTGAAGTTCAATCCTTGGTTACAGTTCCTCTGTAAATAAATGCTGTTAAAGGAGTTATCAAGGCATTTTAAAAGAAAATAAGTGCTACTTACCCGGGACTTCCTCCAGCCCCAAGCTCCCAGCATGTCCCTCGCCGCAGCTCCACCGTCAGCTGTTCCCCGCCGCTGCCTCCCGGTCCTCGGCGATGACGTCAGGTCGGCCTCTACTGTGCCTGCACGAGCGGCGCTGTCAATCACCGCCACGTGGAACTCCTGCTTCTGCGCAGTATGCTCCGGTCCACGTGGCGGTGATTGACAGTGCCACTCACGCAGGCACAGTACAGGCCGACCTCCGGGTTGGGAGGCAGCGGCGGCGAACGGCTGACAGCAGAGCTGCGGCGAGGGATATGCTGGGAGCGTGGGGCTGGAGGAAGCCCCGAGTAAGTAGCACTTATTTTCTTTTAAAATGCCTGATAACTCCTTTACGTCAATGGAATCCTCTATATTTGTGTTCCACATGCATAACTATACTATACGAATAGAAAAACCACCACCAGCCGACTTACACACCGCTGGCCAGAGTCCTTGTGCTGCTAGCAAGAGTTTGGCTATACTGTGATCAAACTCCGACACCTCCAGTGCCCAAATTACACACTCTGGGGGAGATTTATCAACGCATTACCAACAGTTTTTTCTTCTTAATCTGTTCTAACCAGCAGGGAGAAGAGTTCTGCATGATTATAAGAACCTTCTTAAATCCTAGGTAATAGTGACAATTTAGCATGAATTTCTAGAGCTGCACTACAGTTAAGAAAAGTGCAAATCCATCCCCAAACTGACTAAGATGTGCTTGATAGCAGTTCTACAGAACTGCAGGCTAGACATGATTGCAGAGTGCAGGCTAGTCATGATTTGTGTGGTGCTCCTCCCCCTGCTGAATTCCTCCTCAGAGCCTGCTGCTATCCATACAGCAGGTGTGTTGGTTACCTCAGCAACAGCAATTCCCCTCACACACTGCACTGTCTAAGAGACCTTCCTAGCTCCTCCTATTTTACAACAGTTGTAGAAGGAATCTGCACTAATCTAATGATTTCTTAGGATGCCTGAGACAGTTTTGCATGGATTTCTAAAAACCTACTAATATTTTGTCTCAGACACGCTTGATAAATCTGGCCCTGTGTCTCATGCTCCCTGTTACCTCCTTTCAACCAAAAAGATGGCTGCCATCATGAATTCAAACATTTGCCTGTTCATTTAAAACAGGGTCGGTAAGAGATTATATTACCTATCTATTTTAATTAACATTACTAATGTAACTTAATGACAGTATGTTTGTTTAGGCTGGAGTTCCTCTTTAAGATGCCTGAGACAGTTCTGCATGGATTTCTAAAAACCTACCAATATTTTGTCTCAGACACTCTTGATAAATCTGACCCTCTGAGCTGTCAAATTGCAATGCAGGCTATAGCGGTGCTGAAATCACCAGGCGCCCCTCACGCCCATTTTACCTGCTTCTAACCAGATTTGGATACAGGAAAGGGATCCCATGATATTTGTATGAAGGGCCCCATGTTGTAGCTAAGCCCCTGCTTCTCGTGTCTGTCAGACATTTCTCAGCCTTTTGCCTGCCTGCTTTCCCATGCTTTATAAGGATCATTAGGAGAATGCGGGATTAAATAGCATTTTGCGCTAGGTTCCATGGCAAGTACTACTGTGCTTCCTCTGCCAACGGCATTGCTGTGTCTTTCCAGCATCGTAACTCTCCAGTGTTAATGAACTCAGCGTTTCATGTGAGCTGTCGTGAGGTTGGCCGCTCCCAAATGTTGCCAGGATACCTGAAATCATTTTCACTGCTGGAAGAAGCTCCAAAAAGCCTAAGAAGCACTCGCCAAACTCGGAGGTGTCATAGCTGTGTAAAACTTTCTTTTTTTAAGTTTGGGCAGCAGTGTTACATTGGAAGTTCCAGCAGAACGAAAGCAAAGGTCAGAAGTGAAGAAAGAATTACTTTGTGGTTGTTGTTTCCTCTCAGTGTGCCTCCAGTCAAGACGCCAAATCATGGAATCTGTGATAATTGGGTTCCTCCAAAACTTGGCACAACACTGCGGTAAGAAGAAGAATAGGTTTGAATCCTACTGAGGGACTGTTAGTGATGCCACATGTTCAATGCACTCGAATGCACAGCAGGAAAGGTGTCATTGCATTATACAAATGTATAGTAAAAGGAATAATACAGTAGAGTCTTGGTTATCTGGCAACGATGGGCATCAGCTATTGCTTGGGACTCAATGTTAAAAATAGGTCCAGCTAATACAGAACTATACCCCACTCTAAATACATTCCGTGAACTCTGTATTAAATGGTAAAATGAAGTAATTGTAAGTATGTTAACCTTGGGGGATCTGTGGAACCCAGTCTTTAAAGTAAACTTGAGATGAGGACATAACCAGTTGCAGAAAACGCTAATTGAAATTTACGCTGTTTCTGGGGCGTAACTAGAAATCACTGGCCTCCCCTGTGAAAATTTGGATGCCCCTCCCCCCCGGGGCCCGCTCAGAGCCGTTTTGAGGGGCAGGAGGGGTCGCAGCATGAGGTGAGAGCATTGGCCACCTACATTGGTGGGGAGGGGGACAGTCCCCCCCCCCCTCACCTCGGGCTCTCCCCTCAGAGCTCCCTCTCCAGCATTAATAGGTGGCAGCAGCAGTAGCGGCGGAAAGGAACTCAGACATACCTCCATGTGTTCCACCGCGGAGGTCCAATCTGTAAGTGCCACACGCTACTTCCTGATAGCGCCAGATGCGTAGAGAGAGGTACCTCTGGCACGTGGAACGCATGGAGGTATGTCTGTGTTCCTTACCGCCGCTTCTGCTGCTGCCACCTATTAATGCTGGAGGGAGAGCGCCCTAAGGAGAGCCCGAGGTGAGGGAGGGGGAGACTGTCCCCCTCCCGCCGATGTATGGCCAATGCTGCGACCCCTCCTGCCCCCTAAAATGGCTCTGGGCAGGCCCCACCTCGGCTGCATTATTTGCAGCCCCTATTGTTACACCACTGCCCTTGTTTTGATGCTGCTGTGGCTGCCAGGGCATAGATGTCAGCTGACCGATGCCATGCGTACTTGCCGTTCTCATCACTCCCGCAGATCTCGTCACATTTTCCCCGCTGCAGATCACTTGCCCCGCCGTCCCTATGACTGCAGAGCCCTGTGAGACGGTCGGGAGCCAATTTCATTGGCTTCTGACCCTGCCTATCAATGTAAGCAATTCCCATTGGCTTACATTGATCACACGGTTAGGAGCCAATGAAAGCATCACATGACCGGCTCACATGACTCTGCCATCATAGAGACGGCAGAGTGGGTCTCCTAAGAATCCCAGCATGCGCCGTGGACAGCAGTAGTGGCAGGTATGTGCGGGGATTTGTCTGTATTCCGTCGTTTATTGTACCACCGGTCTCTGATCCTTAAGGGGGCAGAGATCACTGGTACTTAAATGGTTAAAGGACAACTGTAGTGAGCGGTATATGGGAGGCTGCCGTATTTATTTGCTTTTACGCGTTGCGTTCCGCGTGCGTGCCCGTCCGCGTTTGTAATGTGAACGGGGCCTTAAACAATACCAGTTGCCTGGCAACCCTGGTGATCTATTTGGCTGCAATAGAGTCTGAATAACACCAGAAACAAGCATGCAGCTAATCTGGTCAGATCTGACAATAATGTCAGAAACACCAGATCTGCTGCATGCTTGTTCAGGATCTATGGCTAAAAGTATTAGAGGTAGATGACCAGCCGGACAGCCAGGCAACTGGTATTGCTTAAAAGAAAATAAATATGGCCACCTCCAAATCACTGTCGCTTCAGTTGTCTTTTAATAACAAAAAAAAATGTATACATAAATGGGGCTTCCTCCAGCCCTCTCCAGGCTTATTTCTCCCACACCGTCCTCCTCCGCCTAGTCGTTTGTCTGCATTTGACCCCGGAAAGTCTTCCGGTCCGAGGGCCAATTGCGCATGCACGGCCTGGCCGCGCTCCTGTCGCCCCGATGGGAACGGAACAGGGGAAAGCGTGCGGCTGGACTGTGCCTATGCCGACTGGTCCCAACTGGACGACTTACCGGGGCCAGTTGCAGACAAATGAGGAGGAGGACGGCATGGGAGCGATACGCCTGGAGGGGGCTGGAAGGAAACCCAAGGTATCAGGCCGAGGCAGAGGCTGGAGAGGCTCCAGCCTCAGGGCGCAGTGTAGGAGGGGGCGCACAATTCATTTCATTGTCATTCCCAATTGTGTTTGAAGCAAAAAGAAATAGGAAAAGGGGATACATGGCAGTGACTGCAAGTCAGATAACTAGAGATTAAGGTATTGGGGAGGTTGGGGGCCCTGGGGCGCCTCTTATTCTAGTAGCAATCAGTGTGTGACAGCTGGGGGGGAGGGATGGAGGGGCCTCTTAGTCTAATAGCAATCAGTGTGTGACGGCTGGGGTGGGAGGGATGGGGGAGGGGCCTCTTAGTGTAATAGCAATCAGTGTGTGACGGCTGGGGTGGGAGGGATGGGGGAGGGGCCTCTTAGTGTAATAGCAATCAGTGTGTGACGGCTGGGGTGGGAGGGATGGAGGGGCCTCTTAGTGTAATAGCAATCAGTGTGTGACGGCTGGGGTGGGAGGGATGGAGGAGGGGCCTCTTAGTGTAATAGCAATCAGTGTGTGATGGCTGGGGTGGGAGGGATGGGAGGAGGGGCCTCTTAGTGTAACAGCAATCAGTGTGTGACGGCTGGGGTGGGAGGGATGGAGAAGGAGCCTCTTAGTGTAATAGCAATCAGTGTGTGACGGCTGGGGTGGGAGGGATGGAGGGGCGCACTTTGGTGTCTCAGCCTTGGGTGCTGAAGGACCTTGTCCCAGCTCTGCAAGGTATGTATGTTGTTTTATTAAGTTCACCATCTCAGGTACACTTTAAGCACAGAGCAGATCCCACAAACAGCCTAAGAAGATGCCTTCACCACTGTGAGTTTTAATGATTGGTGTCAACACGCAGAGAGAGTCTGATTATTGGTGAACTGCAGACTCACCAATAATGCAGATATACACCGGACTATGAGTGATCTGCAGAATCACTAATAATCCAGGTATTTCTAACCTCTGGACACCTGAGACATGAGTGTACAGTATCACAATAACACTTTGAGAGGCAGTAAGGAGAAGGAAACTCACCCCTAGACGTGGGTGAATTCCCTTAGGCCAAAGGCTCCCTAGGAGAGGGACCTAGGCCTGGTTGCAGGAAGCCCTGCTGCTAATATGAACAGATTTGTCCTATCTGGCTGTGAGATCCTATCTCACTACAGCCTAGTGGCGAACCAAAGAAGTACAGATATACAGTGCTAGTCTTGGGTGTGTGGTCCGTAGTTACAGCACCCCGGAACTAGTCTAAAACATAACATAGAACTGACACAGTATCCTAGTCTTGGGTGTGAGGTCCGTAGTCACAACACCCTGGAACTGGTCTAAAGCATAACATAGAACTACATAACATGAGAAGGTAATCTAGCTCAGTGTGGATTCCCAGGTCCTTCCTGGTTCAACCACACTGTAGGATCTGACTGAGGTCTCTGTGCTAACACGTTAAGCATTTGCAACGGCAGACAACGTGAGACTGAGGGACAAGTGGTTATATAGTATAGCGCTGGTCAGCGCCGCCCAGTCCCTTCCAGCCAATCCTCGGATCAGCTGACCGGCGGGGTCAGCTGATCCCTCTCTGCTTCCCATAAAGCTTCTGTCTTGCCACGCACGCGCGTGTACTCCGCAGCCTATGTGCACAGGAAGGCTGTATAGCATCAGACACATGTCGCCGCGTGTAAACCGCCGGAGCAGACGCGGAAACGGCCGCCATGCCGCCAGAGCACACGGCGGCCATTCCACAATCCTTCACATGAGTACTGCCAGAGATTTGTGCTGGTTGGTTGAGTTCTGGATGGGCTCTACTGTATAGTACTGATCATGATTGTGACTTTATGGTGGCTTTACCTATATTGTTGACTCCTCAGTTTATGAAACCACCAACTCTGACTCCAACTTCTACTCCGGTACCCAAAATTGCTCTGACTCTTCGACTCCAACTCCGACTTCAGGTACCCAAAATTGCTCTGACTCCTCGACTCCAAAGCCCTGGTCAGCATATGGATGTTATGCTGAGTACACACGATGCAATTTCCCGTCCGATTCACAGGAATTGGGCAATTATTTCCGCCATGTCCGGTCTGCTACTGTTCGGTAACTAGATTGATTTTCCAAAGTTATCACAGGAAAATCGATCCAATTATCAACCCGGAGCAGTTTGGACATGTATTCACAATGCAACTTCTTTTAAGATTACCCATCGATCAGACGGGAAATAGCTTTGTGTGAACCCAGCGTCAGTAAAAATCATCCAATCAGACTGCTGCATGCATGGCCAGCCCAACGGACCTGCGCGGTTTATGTGAACATTTGTGCTCTATCACAGCTGTACTAACATTGTTCAGCAATTTACCGACACGCTTATTACTAACATTGCAGGATAATTCGGTCATCGCGAGGACAAGAAAGATTTTTATATGGATATCTCCTGCACAGCAGGCATCATCATAAATGCCATTTACCTCCATTGGTCTAATAAAGAAGTTGTCTGCACAGGATTCCCAGACCCGTCACCACATCTTTTTCCAATAAATTACCAGCACTAACGCGGCACTAATAGGCAACCTGTCCGGCTCACACAGCCACAGGTTTCATAAATCTCACAACATGGCTCTTCTTAATGCCTTCAGCCTGACAGCTACAAATTACCGCAGATCTAGCCAGCTGATTGCCGTCTTGACTCTCTTCCAAAGTTCAACTTTTAAAGAGTCTTCGCAAATCCGAGGACTTAGTTCTGTAACTCTGAAAGGATTTGACCAATTGGGAGACTTTCCGAAGAAGGCTTATTAGCCGAAAGCTTACTTTTTATCTACCCCAATCATCCAGATTCGAAACTTCCTTCTTTTACTGATCGCTAACACGAAAACAGGAAAAGGGGGGTCCGCTTCAATGTCATACGATATTTATTAGGGACTTATTCCAGAACAGCAATTAAACACTCAGCTAACATGTTTCGGACCTGGAGTGGTCCTTAATCATAGCACATTTCATGGCAATCACATCACAGTTTAAAAAAGGCATGGCAAGGGGAGGAGTTGACCCAGAACCACCTACTAAGGGGTGGAGTTGGTCAACATGTAACCTTCTTCCCTTACTCATGGTACAGAAACAAAGATAAAATCAAGTATAAAAAACAACGAATTATACAAACTTTTTAGAGGTGAATACTACAGAAACCATATTGGAAGTCCCCCAATGCATGAGTCAATGTATACATAATATACGCAAAGACAAAATGTACGTAAATATGCCTAAAAAAGTCCAGGAAAATATAGGAGAAGATACAATGACAGAGGGTCATGATGTAATGTTTTTTTAAAGAGAAACTCCAAGCTAGAATTGAACTTTATCCCAATCAGTAGCTGATACCCCCTTTTACATGAAAAATATAATGCTTTTCACAAACAGACTATCAGGGGGCCAGAGGCGGGACAAGGTCCTCCAGCACCCAAGGCTGAGACACCAAAGTGCGCCCCTCCATCCCTCCCACCCCAGCCATCACACACTGATTGCTATTAGACTAAGAGGTGCCACAGGGCCCACAACCTCCCCAACACCTTAATATCTAGTTATCTGGCTTGCAGTCACTGCTATGTATCCCCTTTTCTTATTTCTTTATGCTTAAAACACAATTAGGACTGACAGCTGAATGAATTGTGCGCCCCCTCCTACACTGCGCCCTGAGGCTGGAGCCTCTCCAGCCTATGCCTCGGCCCGGCCCTGCAGGGGGCGCTGTATGACTGATTTTGTGCATAAACCCCTCCCACAAGAAGCTCTGAGTACCGCGGTACTTTTGGCAGTTTGTTACAATGTAACAATGTTCACAGACAGGAATTGGCTGTTTACAGCTGTCTCTAACAGCCAAAACAGCTAGGAGCAGCTACATAACCTGCCCACAGTAACAATGTCACCATGTAATACATGTCAGAATGCAAATCAGGGAGTGGAAAGATTTTACAATGAGCAAACACTGACTAAATCATTTATACATAATTATGGTAAAAAATTAAGCACTTTTTTTACTACATTATTTTCACTGGAGTTCCTCTTTAAACTGTGATGTGATTGCCATGAAATGTGCTATGATTAAGGACCACTCCAGGTCCGAAACATGTTAGCTGAGTGTTTCATTGCTGTTCTGGGATAAGTCCCTAATTAATATCGTAGGACATTGAAGCGGACCCCCCTTTTCCTGTTTTCGTACTGACTTATGGGTTGGTTGCCCAGGTCCATCTCTGTCATCCAAACAAGTGCAGCGGTATACTCCTTTCTACATTGATGGCTAACACAATACAACACTCTACTGCTTCTACCAATTTGGAGCAAATGGAAGAGTTGTGTTTCTCAGAACAACCCAAATGTTGAAGCCCCCCCCCCCCCCCCCCCTGCCGTCCGGAATATCCTGTAAATATCCACATGATGTCTTCCTCCAAGGAAAACCACAAGTCCCAGTTGTGCTCGGAAAGCAGCTGTTTTATGAGTTATAAATGTCAAGAATACACATCCTTAATTCTCACTGTAAGGAAGATTTTAGTGTGCATAAGATTAGTAAACGCTTTTTGTGAGTATTGGGTCACCTTATACAATAGGAAGCACCTGTCGAAAAGTAACGCTTGAAGCTCTCAAGCTTAGTCTTTGGTGGCTTTTGAGAGCTGTGTAAACTTTTGAGGTGAATGTGCTTTTTATGAGCGTGTAACAATGAAGTGATGGGTATCGCCAGTCGGATAATCAGCTCATTCAAAGAACCTAAAATTCTAAGCGTGGGCTTCACAAAAGAGCATTGTTCTTTGTGAGGACTTTTGGTTTGTGTTACTTCTATTACAAAATCACTATGGCCAAAAAATGTTCCCACAAATAAGAATGTTATCCCGTTGGGTGAATGATTTTTATTAGAAGGATGTTTCACATTACATTTTTTCAGGTTTTTATCTCTTGATATCTGCTACACGGTGCTTTCGCACCCTTTCAAATGCTGGTGATCAGTCGCTAGAATTCCCAAGTCGTTTTTTTTGCGAAGCATTTAAAATGTGTTTGAATGTATTTGGGTTTCGTTTGTGAGCGGTACTTTCAAGATGTTTAGAGTAGAATAGCAGGAAACGTATTTTTCTTTCTTTTGGGCAGGAACCAGTCATAGCAGGAAGTGGAAATATTGTTTGTCTGTGTGCATGGATAGGGAACTGGCTAATGGACAGAAAACAAAGAATTGTGGTCAATGGATCGTACTCAAAATGGGAGACTGTTAGCAGTGGGGTCCCACAGGGGTCTGTACTGGGTCCAGTGCTCTTCAAAGTATTTATTAATGACCTAGTAGATGCAGTAGTGAGCAATGTTGCTATTTTTGCAGATGATACAAAATTGTGCAGAATCATCAACTCTCAGGAAGATAGTGTCATATTGCAACAGGATCTGGATAGGATGGCTATATGGGCACATAAATGGCAGATGAAATTCAATGTTGAAAAATGTAAAGTCATGCATTTTGGTCGTACCAATGGTCTAGCACCATACAAAATAAATGGGAGACAGTTGGGGACATCAAACTTGGAGAAGGACTTAGGAGTACTCATTGTCAACAAGTTAAATAATCGTACTCAATGCCAAGCCGCTGCAGCTAAAGCTAACAAAATTTTGGGATGCATTAAAAGGGAAATAAAAACTTGAGATGCTAGCATAATATTGCCCCTGTTTAACTCTCTAGTAAGGCAACATCTGGAATATGGAATTCAGTTCTGGGCACCACATTACAAAAAAGATATTGCAGTTTTAGAGCAGGTGCAGAGACGAGCAACAAAATTGATACGTGGGATGGAAGGTCTCGCTTATCAAGAAAGGTTAGATAAACTGGGTTTATTTAGTCTAGAGAAAAGACGCCTTAGAGGAGATCTAATTAACATGTATAAATACATCAGAGGGCAATATAATAGCTTGGTGAATGAGCTTTTTGTCCCTTGGCCTTTTCAAAGGACTAGAGGACATAATCTGCGCATGGAGGAAAAACATTTTAGCCATTTATTTAGGAAAGGGTTCTTTACAGTAAGAGGGATTAAGATGTGGAATGCATTGCCACAGGAAGTCGTTATGGCAAACTCTATACCTGCATTTAAAGGGGGCTTAGATGCTTTCCTTGCGTTGAAAGACATCCATGGCTACAATTACTAGGTAATGCCTAATGATGTTGATCCAGGAATTTTATCTGATTGCCATCTGGAGTCGGGAAGGAATTTTTCCCTTTTGGGGCTAATTGGACCATGCCTTGTAAGGGTTTTTTCGCCTTCCTCTGGGTCGGTGGGGATATGTGGGGGAGCAGGCTGGTGTTGTACTTTATACTGGTTGAGCTCGATGGACGTATGTCTTTTTTCAACCAAGATAACTATGTAACTATGTAGTACTTCTTGTATTGGCAACATTGTTTTGCCCAGAGCTTAGATTGTACTTTGGAGCTGTGGGTTTTTTTGGCTTTGGTTTTGGGGTTTCTGGACCTGATCCACCAACTGCCCCAGCTTTACTGCAGCATCCATCTTTTGTCTCTTCTTGCTCTCTCTCCTTCTTGTACTTCCTGTCCAACAGCATTCTGGGACACTTCCTTACAAAAGCCCTCCTCAAACGACAAGCAGAGCGGTTGCATGCGATTTCCAGGTATTGCCAGAGTGGGAGTGTTTCACCTCATCGTTAGCAGATGCAAATATCTCTGAGATGCTGGTATGTCCGGCGAGGGGTCCATCGTGGCCATTGCTAGACGCTGTAGCCATCTTCTACACAACCACTTCTATTCATTTTCTTACTATTCATACTATTACTCTTATGATTACTTTTGTTCATACTCATTTCAAACGCGGCATTTTGCGGCCCCCACCTCCCCCCAAAAAGCACGTTTTGGCCCATGTAAACAAGCCCATAGTTGTTCTACTCCTCAGTTTTGTTCCTCTCCCCATACAAGCTTGCCTGAATCGTGCTGCCCTCAACACATCTTGAAATAATAAGTTACTCTCTCGATGACACCTTCTTCAACACCTAGTAAATCTGACCTCTTCTTTCATCTGTCATTACTGTGGATCAGAAGACTTGCTAAGCCGCTAACAGACCGCATCCCAATTTCACTATCTACCCCAAGAAACACATGCTCCTTTAAATCAATTGACGCTATTACAAGCATTTAAATCTATTTCCTGTCACCTTTACATTTAGAGGTCGTTTGACAGGAAGTCGTGGTTTTGCCTTGAAACACTCCTGATGCAATTTACTACTTGTGAGTGAAACCATTAGAGGCTATTGCCAGAGACTCAGCTTATACTACACCTCACACATAAATCTAATACTAGAGGGAATGTAGCTACACTAATGTATATTAATGCCCAACCAAAGCCATTACTTTGATGCATTTACTCTCTTCTTAACAAATACGACTACAGGAATGTTTCTCACGCTGCTAGAATGTGCATGTAAGTCAGTTTGTATGCCAGTTCAGTGGATTTACTTTATAGAGTAGGTGTTCTCTAAACAGCCATGCGTAGGCCGCTGTCACGCGGAAGGCTGAGGTCTGCACTTGTCCAGCATGCAAAGAGAACTAAGATAGGGACACCAAGAGCCACATATAGTGTAGTATGTACTGGTAATATGGGATGAAGTTGGTAGAGTAAATACAAATATACTCACAAAGCAGGGTTACCTCAAAGGCAAGTACTGTATTAGCAGGTGGGGAGATTAGACCTGACCCCACTCAGGGTTAAAAAGTCGCTCTCTGTAGATGAGGAAATAAGGGGATGACATCCCTCCACCAAGGGTGGACTTAGAACAATGTAACAGGGATACAGAGGCACCAGAAGAATAAAAATGTCTAAAAAGTTTAAAATTTATGGAGGCAGTGGTGGACTTACCTCCTCCAGACACAAGATATGCCAACAAAGTTTAGCAGAACAAATATATTTACATACTCCAGGGGAAAATGCAACACGTTTCGCAGGTATGACCCCGCTTCATCAGGCAATAGGTGGGAGTAGGTACAGTGCAGGTCTGTAGCTGGACATTTTTATTCTTCTGGCGCCTCTGTGAACAGGGGATCTTGGCCCAACTACAGACCTGCACTGTGCCTACTCCCACCTATTGCCTTATGAAGCGGGGTCATACCTGTGAAACGCGTTGCATTTTCCCCTGGAGTATGTAAATAAATTTGTTCTGCTAAACTTTGTTGGCATATCTTGTGTCTGGAGGAGGTAAGTCCACCACGGCCTCCACAAATTTTAAACTTTGTAGACATTTTTATTCTTCTGGCGCCTCTGTATCCCTGTTACTTGTCCAGCAGTTCAGCTTTCTGTCTGCTGCACACCGAACACCTTTTGGCTGTCCCCAAAGGGACTTGTGGCAGGAGACAGTAATGTGTATGTACAGTGCCGAACATATTAATAACTACAAGTATGGGATAAGAGTCGCCCTATAAAATTATCTAAAAAATATGAAATATAGAGGTGGCTTACTTCAAAAAAACGACACCAATGTGGTCCAAGAGAACTTTAATTTAGCACTAGGCAATGCGTTTCGTGGGTTTCAACAACCCTACTTCATCAGGCCAAAGTCCAGTGCCTATAAATCAGTACAGAGGATACTCAATATAAAAAACACACAAGTTCACGTTGGCTTAAAAATGTGTAATGATTTACATACAATATAATAGCATTAAAAAATGTTTTGCATTACATAAATAATTAAAACAAATAAATAAAACATTATCATATTGTTTGTAAATAGTTGCACATTTTTAGGCACTTGACTTTGGCCTGATGAAGTGGGGCGTTGAACTCACAAAATGCGTAGCCTAGTGCTAAATTAAAGTTCTCTTGTACCACATTGGTGTCGGTTTTTTGAAGTAAGCCAGATTTATTCTTTTATTTTGTTGACCCTAATAAAAGTTATGTTTTATGATTCAGTATAGAGAGATATTTTTGTTGTTAATCCTTGTATTCAACTCAGGTGAGTGCCCCAGACATCGCCCGTGATAGCATTAGCTTTTGGCTTGTTGCTGGGTATGCGCTCACAAAAACCTTTTGACTCCTGTTGTCGATGTTGCTCTGTATCTTGACCACGCTTACTTTAGATTGGATTACCCATTGCCAGCTCTGCTTGTTTCCTGACCACGCTCCATTGGATCACCTGTTGCTGAATCTGCTTGTTTCCTGACCATGCTCTATTGGATCACCTTTTGCCGATTTTGCCATTGTACCTGGACTCTGTTTGATTGCCACCTGGATCGACCTCTGACTGAATAAGGATTGCATGAACACTGCCTGCCCTGACATCTGGCTAGTACTGACCATGCTATCTCTAAGCACCTGATCTGCATACCATTACTCCTGCTTGCAGTCATCTGACTTTCATCTGGGTTGCCTCATCTTCCAAGACTCAGGTGACTATCTGTCAGTCTGTATGCTACATCTACCTGCAGGGTTACTGTAGTTCTGTGTTAGGTAGGAGTTTGCGCAGGTGTTACGGGCTGGGCTATAGATCAGTCATATGGCCATACAGCCTGACCTATAGTCATTGACCAGACAAGCCTGACAACACATCATTTTTCCCCCTTACTCTAACCCCCACTGCCCGGTGTCAGAGAAAACTGCCCCCCCCCCCCTCGTCTGTTATTAAGAATTCCTCACCCACACCCTTCCCCCACTGTCGGTGAAATCTTTCCCCACACCCTTCCCCCACTGTCAGTGATAACTGCCCCCCCATCCCTTCCCCCACAGTGGGTGAGAAATGCACCTCTTCCCCTCATACAACACACAGATGCAGTAATATAAATGGCAGATGGACTGAGGCTTGCGTGGAATATCCTCTGAGTGTGGCCTCCGCCTCCTGGGGGGTGATTTAGCAGAAGGAGATTGTGGAATGAAGAGATCCAGGTCTCTCTCTACAGACCTCCAGTCACATGTATCAGAGAATCTCTGTGCGAACATCGCCTGCCCTCCCTAATCTTCATTCCACATCTCCCCGGGAATGCTACTGCACCCAATTTACTTACCTTCCCCACTTCAAAGTGTGTCTTCCCCGGCCAGCACTGATAATTTGGCAACACAAGCTGTAATGGGTTCAGGATGTGGGCGTTTCAGGCTCTGACTCCACCGCAGTCACCCATCTTTGATAAATTAACACGTTACAAGACATGGGTGACCCCACAAATAAGAGTCTGACAGTAATTAGTCCCTAAAGAGGACCGTCTTCCTAAAGGCCGCATAAAGGATGGTTTTATCCATGGCCTTGCTGTAGAAATCAGTGATGTAGATCAATGTATTCAGATTTATGGTACTAATACACTGCAAGGCCCTAGGAAGCTATCAATGATCCCTTTTAGGGCCCGTTCAGACTGCAAAACGCGGACGGCCACGCATGCAGAACGCAACGCGTACGTGCGCACGCCATCCGCGTTCGTATGCGTTGCGTGGCTGATCCCATCACTGAAAAGTGAATGGGACAGCCGCGCGTTTTTGTAAAATCTGCGTGCAGCATGCGTTCCCGGACCGCACAGGTCCGGAACACATGCTGTGTGAACATCAGACAATGCAGTCTATGCACTTTCTGATGTCGTGCGTGTCGGCCACCTGCACGCGTTTCCAAAACGCGGCTGGAAACGCGTGCAGTGTGAACGGGCCCTTACCTATACTGATTACTGTGGTAGAGGCGCCCGGTGATTTATTGCTAAAAACTATATATATAAATCCATAAAGGTATAAAGAGGCAGTTGCTTACCTCTCTACAGGATATGACACCAGTATACTGGAAAAAGATTTTATTCAACACAAACAGGTATGACAACTTGTTCCACAGGTACTCGCCTGCTTCCACAGGTCAATTCAAAAAGTTGTGCCCAAACCTTATAGTGGTCTGAAACTCTGACATAACATTCAATAAAAATATGTTTTCCTACTTTTTATTACTCATACAGTTATCATATTTTCTTTTGTGCACAAGTAATATTGTCTGTCTATAAATTACAAGTTTCCAAAGTGTATTTTGTCTTGACCTGAAAGCTGCCATTGCATTTTATTCCAGCTGCTTTTTATTATATATTAAAATCTCTTAGTGAGCTGTCCCGAACTGTGTGTATGCCTGAAGCACAGAGAGCTGCTCAGAGAGTGTTTTCAGTTGTTACACACACATGTAACAACATTGGAATGTAAACAAAGATACTGTTATCTCCAGTCTGGATGCAGATTTGAAGCTGAAAAGCTTTTCCATAGCAGGACAAAGTGCTGTGTTTAACCGTTTCAATGATTTTCTGCTACCATTTTTTTCTGGGATAGTAGCTTTAAAGTAGTAAGGAATATTTTAGAGCAAAGCAGAAATGCTGACTTTCAGACCACTTGAATAGCTGTATGACTCTCTGATTAGCTTGTCTTATACGACAATAATTTACCCTCTCAGTTCTATTTTATTACCGTATATGTTATTACATTTTATTCTATTTCATTGCTTATGTTATTTTTTTTTATTTGTTGACTTATTTGTGTTCCCTGTTTTTCTCATGGTTGACTAATTTTGAAATGACATTCTCCACACTTTTGTTTACGGGAAGAGATCATTTGTTCTGATGTTTTATTTAAAGAGAATCTGTACTCTAAAATTCTTACAATAAAAAATATACCATTCTCTTCATTATATTCTCCTGGGCCCCTCTGTGCTGTTTCAGCCACTCCCTGCTGCAATCCTGGCTTGTCATTGCCAGTTTTAGGCAGTGTTTACAAACAAAAGACATGGCTTCTAACCAGAGTGTGATAGGCTGAGAACAGCTTACTGTGTGACTCATGCAGAGCTTGGAGGGTGTGTGTAAAGCTTCTGCCAATGACAAGCAGTGCTGCACATTCCACACATTCCAGCCTGAGCCCGACAGAACTGACAGAGGAAAGAAGATAAGATTTGTTACAGAGACAGTGCAACTAGAAAAGGCTGCAGTAAGACAGACCACATTAGAACAGGCATAGGAACTTATAGGATAGGAGAAATAAGGCTCACAATTTTGTTACAGAGTCTCTTTTATTTAAGAAGGGTTATTCCACCTTTTGTATCATTATTTAGCACACTTTGCTCACGGATATAAGATTATTGCCATTTGTAAACAGTGGCGTACTTAGGGAATTTGACAACCGGTGCTGATTATTTACAGACACCCCCTCCCCCCCAACCCCAACCCCCCCAATTTTTTTATGGGAGGGTTGACGGGTTTGGGTGCCGAGCAAGGAGTCATCCTGCAATCAAGCTAGTCTAATTTGCCTGGAGCTTGCTTCTCTGCTCACTACAGAAGTCAGCTGTCAGCACCGGCATCACTGGCTTCTGCAAGAGCAGACTGCCCTGCATTATTGATAAATTACTCTGATCAGGACGAATGATCAATAGTCCAGGGCACTCTAGTATTACAGCAGCCAGTGCACATGGCTACTAATGACAGGAAACTTCTGAAGCACTAAACACATCCTGCCACCTCTCCCTGCTATTGTCCCAGCTGCAGCACAGCAATCATTCTCTCTACTCACCCTGCTGCTCTGCACATCCACTCACTGCAGGCTGTGTGTAGGGAGTGAGGAGACACATTGCCCACAGGAGCACTAACCACACCCTGCCACCTCTCCCTGCTAATATCCCAGCTGCAGCACAGCAATCATTCTCTCTACTCACCCTGCTGCTCTGCACATTCACTCACTGCAGGCTGTGTGTAGAGAGGGAGGAGAGACACATTGCCCACAGGAGCACTAAACACATCCTGCCGCCTCTCCCTGCTAATGTCCCAGCTGCAGCACAGCAATCATTCTCTCTACTCACCCTGCTGCTCTGCACATCCACTCACTGCAGGCTGTGTGTAGAGAGCGAGGAGACACATTGCCCACAGGAGCACTAAACACATCCTGCCGCCTCTCCCTGCCAGTGTCCCAGCTGCAGCACAGCAATCATTCTCTCTACTCACCCTGCTGCTCAGCACAGTCACTCACTGCAGGCTGTGTGTAGAGAGCGAGGAGACACATTGCCCACAGGAGCACTAAACACATCCTGCCACCTCTCCCTGCTAATGTCCCAGCTGCAGCACAGCAATCATTCTCTCTACTCACCCTGCTGCTCTGCACATTCACTCACTGCAGGCTGTGTGTAGAGAGCGAGGAGACACATTGCCCACAGGAGCACTAAACACATCCTGCCACCTCTCCCTGCTAATGTCCCAGCTGCAGCACAGCAATCATTCTCTCTACTCACCCTGCTGCTCTGCACATTCACTCACTGCAGGCTGTGTGTAGAGAGTGAGGAGACACATTGCCCATGGGAGCACTAAACACATCCTGCCACCTCTCCCTGCTAATGTCCCTGCTGCAGCACAGCAATCATTCTCTCTACTCACCCTGCTGCTCTGCACATTCACTCTCTGCAGGCTGTGTGTAGAGAGCGAGGAGACACATTGCCCACAGGAGCACTAACCACATCCTGCCACCTCTCCCTGCTAATGTCCCAGCTGCAGCACAGCAATCATTCTCTCTACTCACCCTGCTGCTCTGCACATTCACTCACTGCAGGCTGTGTGTAGAGAGTGAGGAGACACATTGCCCATGGGAGCACTAAACACATCCTGCCACCTCTCCCTGCTAATGTCCCTGCTGCAGCACAGCAATCATTCTCTCTACTCACCCTGCTGCTCTGCACATTCACTCTCTGCAGTCAGTGTGTAGAGAGCGAGGAGACACATTGCCCACTGAAGCACTAAACACATCCTGCCACCTCTCCCTGCTAATGTCCCAGCTGCAGCACAGCAATCATTCTCTCTACTCACCCTGCTGCTCTGCACATTCACTCACTGCAGGCTGTGTGTAGAGAGCGAGGAGACACATTGCCCACAGGAGCACTAACCACATCCTGCCACCTCTCCCTGCTAATGTGTCAGCTACAGCACAGCAATCATTCTCTCTACTCACCCTGCTGCTCTGCACATTCACTCTCTGCAGTCAGTGTGTAGAGAGCGAGGAGACACATTGCCCACTGAAGCACTAAACACATCCTGCCACCTCTCCCTGCTAATGTCCCTGCTGCAGCACAGCAATCATTCTCTCTACTCACCCTGCTGCTCTGCACATTCACTCACTGCAGGCTGTGTGTAGAGAGCGAGGAGACACATTGCCCACAGGAGCACTAAACACATCCTGCCACCTCTCCCTGCTAGTGTCCCAGCTGCAGCACAGCAATCATTCTCTCTACTCACCCTGCTGCTCTGCACATTCACTCACTGCAGGCTGTGTGTAGAGAGCGAGGAGACACATTGCCCACAGGAGCACTAACCACATCCTGCCACATCTCCCTGCTAATGTCCCAGCTGCAGCACAGCAATCATTCTCTACTCACCCTGCTGCTCTGCACATTCACTCACTGCAGGCTGTGTGTAGAGAGCGAGGAGACACATTGCCCACAGGAGCACTAAACACATCCTGCCACCTCTCCCTGCTAATGTGTCAGCTACAGCACAGCAATCATTCTCTCTACTCACCCTGCTGCTCTGCACATTCACTCACTGCAGGCTGTGTGTAGAGAGTGAGGAGACACATTGCCCACAGGAGCACTAAACACACCCTGCCACCTCCCCCTGCTAATGTCCCAGCTGCAGCACAGCAATCATTCTCTCTACTCACCCTGCTGCTCTGCACATTCACTCTCTGCAGGCTGTGTGTAGAGAGCGAGGAGACACATTGCCCACAGGAGCACTAACCACATCCTGCCACCTCTCCCTGCTAATGTCCCAGCTGCAGCACAGCAATCATTCTCTCTACTCACCCTGCTGCTCTGCACATTCACTCACTGCAGGCTGTGTGTAGAGAGCAAGGAGACACATTGCCCACAGGAGCACTAAACACATCCTGCCACCTCTCCCTGCTAATGTCCCAGCTGCAGCACAGCAATCATTCTCTCTACTCACCCTGCTGCTCTGCACATTCACTCACTGCAGGCTGTGTGTAGAGAGCGAGGAGACACATTGCCCATGGGAGCACTAAACACATCCTGCCACCTCCCCCTGCTAATGTCCCAGCTGCAGCACAGCAATCATTCTCTCTACTCACCCTGCTGCTCTGCACATTCACTCACTGCAGGCTGTGTGTAGAGAGCGAGGAGACACATTGCCCACAGGAGCACTAACCACATCCTGCCACATCTCCCTGCTAATGTCCCAGCTGCAGCACAGCAATCATTCTCTACTCACCCTGCTGCTCTGCACATTCACTCACTGCAGGCTGTGTGTAGAGAGCGAGGAGACACATTGCCCACAGGAGCACTAAACACATCCTGCCACCTCTCCCTGCTAATGTGTCAGCTACAGCACAGCAATCATTCTCTCTACTCACCCTGCTGCTCTGCACATTCACTCACTGCAGGCTGTGTGTAGAGAGTGAGGAGACACATTGCCCACAGGAGCACTAAACACACCCTGCCACCTCCCCCTGCTAATGTCCCAGCTGCAGCACAGCAATCATTCTCTCTACTCACCCTGCTGCTCTGCACATTCACTCTCTGCAGGCTGTGTGTAGAGAGCGAGGAGACACATTGCCCACAGGAGCACTAACCACATCCTGCCACCTCTCCCTGCTAATGTCCCAGCTGCAGCACAGCAATCATTCTCTCTACTCACCCTGCTGCTCTGCACATTCACTCACTGCAGGCTGTGTGTAGAGAGCAAGGAGACACATTGCCCACAGGAGCACTAAACACATCCTGCCACCTCTCCCTGCTAATGTCCCAGCTGCAGCACAGCAATCATTCTCTCTACTCACCCTGCTGCTCTGCACATTCACTCACTGCAGGCTGTGTGTAGAGAGCGAGGAGACACACTTCCCACAGGAGCACTAACCACATCCTGCCACCTCTCCCTGCTAATGTCCCAGCTGCAGCACAGCAATCATTCTCTCTACTCACCCTGCTGCTCTGCACAGTCACTCGCTGCAGGCTGTGTAGAGAGCGAGGAGACACATTGCCCACGGGACAGGAAGGGGGAGGGGTGCTACATGTAGTGCAGGAAGTAGTACAGTCCCCTGCACTGCCTGCTGCTATTTTCCCAAATGTTGCCGAAACGATGAAAAAGGGTCCCAGGTGGAAGAACACAGTTACTGAGCACCACAGCGGCACACCTAGCCATGGCTGCACCCGGTACTGCAGCCTTATGGTAGGTACACCACTGTTTGTAAATATATCTGAAAGCATACCGTTGACGACAATGTGCCTGATCCAATGCACTTTTTCTCCTAAGGTTTCTCCTTAGGTTCTCAACATGTGATTCGCGTACCCAAGGGGGTACTTCTGATGGTTTCAGGGGGTACTTCTGATGGTTTCAGGGGGTACTTCTGATGGTTTCAGGGGGTACTCGGGCTTGATATACTTAACCAAGTATAGCAAATGTAGAGTTTTAGAAAATGATAAATCCTATATAATTAATACCAAATTAGTATTTTAGCTAATAAAAAGCAATAGTAAATGCTTGGAAATCGTTTAGAACCAATTATTATGTACTACGATTAAATATTATTTGTCAAGGGGAACTTGTGATAATGTTTACTATGCCAGTGGGTACTTGCTGAGTACAGGGTTTTAAAAGCAGGGGCCCCAACCGTCCCGTTTTCGTCGGGACGGTCACGGGTTGGGGGAGGGGTCCCGCTGTCCCGGGATACCCCCCCCTTGTGTCCCGGCAGGCAGCGGAGGTGAAAAAAGGATCGAGGAGCCAGCCGGCGGCTGTGGTGTGTGGGATGCGGGTCTGGGATAAGATTGTCCCTCCCTCCCTCCGAATGTGCCCCCCAGTGTCCCCCTGTATGGAGAGATAAGAGCGCAGCGGAGCGGGCAGTCTTACCATTCATTCTCGCATACCGGGCATCTGGTCTTCTCCACTTCCTGCTTCCTGTGATGTCACAGGAAGTAGATTGAAGCAAGATGCCCGGTACGCGAGAAGGAATGGTAACACTGCCCGCTCCGCTGCGCTCTTATCTCTCCATGCAGGGGGACACTGGGGGGCACGTCTGGAGGGACAATCTTATCCCAGACCCACATCCCACACACCACAGCCACCAGCTGGCGCCTCAATGCTCTTTTCACCTCCACACCCATGGGCACCCTCACCCTTCTCCCCACCATTTTTTAATAATGACCACATTGCAGATTTTCATATATATATATATATATATATATATATATATATATATATATATATATATATATATAATTGACTAGGGGTGTGTCAGGGGTGTGGTTGGGAGTGTGTCAGAGGTGTGGCTTAAGTGTCCCGGTTTCTCGGGTTCTCATCTCGAAAAGTTGTGAAGTATGTAAAAGGGGTACATGCCAATAAAATGTTGAGAAACACTGTCCTAGGAGATCATTTATTCTGCAACTGAAAAAGTCCCAAAAAAGTAAGGGAAAAATTACTGTCAGAATTACTCTATAATTACTACTATTTTTTTTTTTAATATGAAAATATCCCCTAGGAGAAAACTTGTATTGTTCCTCTAATATTCAGTGAAACTCTTTGAAAATAAAGAAAGCTGTGATGTGCATAAAATGAGGGTGAGACATCCGTCTTCACTCTGAGCTGATAAACTCGGCAGAAGACCCTCAGCCCCCCCACCCATTGCTGCTGTTGCCGCAAACCCCCCTCCCCCCATCGCTGCTGTTGCCCCTTTTTTTTATTTGACTTTTTTGTCTTCTTCACAAGTGATGACTGGAATTAAAACAAGAGATAAAATTCCACTGGAAGCTGGCATTAATAAAAGCCTGAATTAAATTAAATTATGTTCTGCCATTGAAGTCAGCAATGTAAGTTATTGGAAACAGAAGTTCCTTCCCACCGAGTGTAAAATGGACAACAATGAATTGCATTGTGGCCGGCTTCTCAGTGTAAGAATTAGTTCTCTCTTATCTTCCGAGGGAAGCAGCTTTGCATTAGTTCTCCTTTTTGGAAGAAACGTCGAGCGTTTGAAACGACTCCAGAGCGCCGTGCCGGGCCGGTTCATTTTCTGCATGTTTTTACTTATTCGTTTGTTAAATTGTTTTCATGTTGCGGCCGCAGTTTGGAGGTAACCGAACCTGTGTTTTTGAGTTGATTGCCCGGAGATATTCCTAATGTGCGACTTCTGCCAATACGAAGTGCGCTGAGTGAAAGAGATTAGGACAGCGCTGATTACACATCGAGATTTATATTTCATTACCGCTCGGTAGAGATAGTAAAAAATAAAAGTACAATTAGCCCAGGGACATGGAACAATTTGTTTAATTTAAAATGTCTGCTAAGCGGAATAGCGTGAAAACAGGTTACACAAACAGCCGCTCGGGGAAGGGGAATAAGTCTTTTTCTTGTATATCTACGATCTTTATGTTCCTTGATGGCTCAGAGCTATAGCGTGATCAGCTGAAGACAAATAAGCAGACTGTGACGCAAGGCGATACGATGCCAATCAGTCTCCAATCACCTGAGCTCTCAACACATGGTATACCTCCCCCATTGGTGGCACTACACTGGGGCACTTCCCCCATGGGAATCACTGTGCCCCTCTGAGTGCCCCCCCTGCTCAGTAACATACAGATAACTATTTCCAGGCTCTAGCAGCATAGAGCGAACAGGATAGGGTCTGTAAAAAAACTCTCCATGTCAGCCTGAGTCTATGTGGGTGTTATTTAAACCAAGGGTCTTATCTATTTGCCATAAATACCTCACAATCCTTGCAAGATCCCTTGTAATTATTGTTTTTTAATGACACTTCTGTTTGTAAAAAAATTCTCTCTACCTCCTTGTGACTGTGCGCTCTAACATTGTCAGTCAACAGGGATAGAGTCTAAAGAAGGCTTACAAGCTAAAAGCTTCGCGTTTTTCTTTTAAATTAGCCAATAATCTAGAGCTTGTATTTTACAGACAGGAAGTTTTGGATAATAATCCTGAGTCAAAACTTCCTGTAAAATACAAGCTCTAGTCTCCAGCAATGCTTAGCTACTAAGATGAGGCATTACACTCACAGTGTTTCTCTCTTTCCTGCCTCCTCCCCCTCCCCTTGCTTGTAGAGTCCTGAGACACAGGCTGGGGGCTGGAATGATTTCTCTGAGATCTGTCCACACAGGAGCAGCGTGCTGGCAAGTAAGTATTAAATCATTCCAGCAAACTAGTACATCTGAAGGTAACTTTTTTTCAATAATAGCACCATCTTTTGAACAATCTGCCCTGCTCAAAAACCTCTGCGGTCTGTTTGTGATGTTTACATTTGGTTCCTATCATTGCTGAACTAGTTAGCCTGTTATTACCTGAGTTAGGTGAAAGATATCTAAAGCTTGCCATACAAACACCGATTTTGATCACCCAAATGGGCTCCACCAGCCAGCCATTGTGCCCCCTTTTTGCCGCCCTAAAAAATAGCTGGAGCCGCCACTGAGCCGCCCTTATTATTATCTTAGGTTTGGGGGTACTTTAAAGTAAACCTCACAATGTATTGCTTCACATGGCAAAAAGTCCTGTCTGTGAGGTTCTATAAGGTGGATTGAGCAGAATCGATGTTTAGCGTTCTGCTCTTTCCGCTTCTATCAGATCAGCATTCTTTGGTGGATAGATGACCTGTTGGGTGTCATGCTTTCTGTCAGACCTCTTCTCCCCAGCTGTTGGGAAAATACACAACCTGCTAGCCAGATGTTGCCTGGGTATGCTGGGATTGCTAGTCCCACAGCGCAGGAGAAGTCATGCATCGCCCACAGCTGCATGGGCTGCCCCCGTAATGCTGACCGAACGTCCAATCACACTTTTTGCTGATGAGGGTTATTGAACGAGACAGTCCAGTAAGCGGAGCGGCGTACTTAGTGCATCCACCACAGGAGCCTGTACAGCGTAACATGCCAAATCCCAGCATGTGTTCATGGATAAGCAGGACTTCTCATGGTGGATATGATATCTCAGGCTTCCAGGTGCCACTCCCTTCTATACAAGCTCCCCAATGTAACCGGCAGAAATAAATCTAGTGGCTTGATTGATATGAGAAATATACATACACAGGAACACCCGGGAGCTCCAGCTCCTTCAGGGCTTAACTTTTAACTATGAATCTAAACACAGGAAAAGTGCTGATTCACCAATAAGACTCCCTCCTCATTTGCAGTGAAAAGCTTTATTGAGTGCATGGGTGTAACAATCACCCCTGCAACCAATGCCATCGTAGGGGGGCCCACAAAATTTGGGGAATCCCTTTCCCAACCGCAAGTGCGTCAAATTAGCAAAACAAAAACCCTTCCTGTTCTTTTACAAAAACCGTGTGCAGGAGTATGTGTATTTTTCCTGCTTCCAGATGATGCTTAACAGCAGAACACTCTCTGTTGCCATTCGCTGGCTCCCGATCACGTGACCTGCATGGGGTTCGGGGACCAAGGCGGGCCCCTTGCTATCATTTTTGCAGGGGGGCCCTGTTAAGTCTAGTTACGCCCCTGATTGAGTGCTTCTAATCAGAACCCTATTCCACTGGCAGCATTTTGCAATTCGATTCCGATCGTTTGCAAGTCGCAAAACTCTAGATCCATAAAAATGAATGGGATCTGTGGCTAAAGGGACCTTGAGCAGGTGATGAAAACGAAATTTACACTTACCTGGGGCTACCTCCAGCCCACTGTAGGCCGCGAAGTCCCCCGGCATCCTCCTGGCTCCTTCCCTGGTCCCGGCTCCGGTTACAGGATGACTTCGGCTTAAAGTTGTCAAGTCTGCTTTCCACTTCCGTGTATAGCGCCATTATGCCGGCCGGCTATGCGTCATCACGACGGCCGGTGTGAGACTCCTGCGCATGTGCGGTTCAATCTTAGAGAACCGCACATGCGCAGGAGTCTCACGCCGGCTGGTGTGATGACGCATAGCCGGCCGGCATAATGGCGCTATACACGGAAGCCGAAAGGAGACCTGACGACTTCAAGCCGAAGTCGTCCTGTAACCGGAGCCGGGACCAGGGAAGGAGCCAGGTAACTCTGGGGGACTTCGTGGCCTACGGTGGGCTGGAAGAAGCCCCAGGTAAGTGTAAATTTTGTTTTTTTCATCACCTGCTCAGGGTCCCCTTTCTAATTTCTATTCTATTAGTCCAATGCATTTGTGATGCAAATCACCGTCCTGCTGATTTTTGTGTGTCCTTGAGCTTTTATACCAGTGATGGCTAACCTTGGCACTCCAGCTGTGACAAAACTACAAATCCCATCATGCCTCTGCCTCCCCGAGATATGCTTAGAGCTGTCAGAGTATTGCAAAGCCTTATGGGACTTGTAGTTCCACCACAGCTAGCCATCACTGTTCTATACAAACGTAGAGATGGGACGACGAATCCGGCGAATCCACGAATCCCTCGAATATTGGGAAATATTCGAGATTCGTGGATTCGAATCCCGACGCCATTTTCCAGTTTACGAATCCGCCGAATCCCGACGCTGCATCGCCGCGCATCCGCCGCTCGCACTCGTCCTCCTCCGACCCGCGCCTCCTCCGCCCGGCCGCCGCATACTTTGTATCAACTCACCCGTCCAGTGGAGCGCAGACAGAGCGGCAGACCTCTCGCTGACTTCCTGGTTCCCTCTAGTGACGGCTTTTACAATGACGTCATCAGTAAAAGCCGGTCCGGCCACTAGAGGGAACCGAGAAGTAAGGACGAGGTCTGCCGCTCTGTCTGCGCTCCACTGGACATGTGAGTTGATACTTATGCAGGGGTGAGCGAGGAGGCACGGGGGACGGAGGAGGCCATGGGGGTGAGCGACACCTACCTACCTACCTACCTACCTACCACTTTACCTACCTACCTGCCACTATACCTACCTAAAGGCCCCCTATACGTACCTACCTACCTACCGGGCACTATACCTACCTACCTACAGGCCCCTATACCTACCTAAAGGCCCCCTATACTACCTACCTACCACTATACCTACCTACCTACAGGCCCCTATACCTACCTAAAGGCCCCCTATACTACCTACCTACCACTATACCTACCTACCTACAGGCCCCTATACCTACCTAAAGGCCCCCTATATGTACCTACCTACCTAAAGGCCCCTATACCTACCTAAAGGCCCCCTATACTACCTACCTACCACTATACCTACCTACCTACAGGCCCCTATACCTACCTAAAGGCCCCCTATACTACCTACCTACCACTATACCTACCTACCTACCGGCCCCTATACCTACCTAAAGGCCCCCTATATGTACCTACCTACCTAAAGGCCCCTATACCTACCTACCTACATACCTACCTATACTTAAGGCCCTATACCCTGCTACCTATACTGAAGGTCCCTTTACCTACCTAAAGGCCCCTATACCTACCTACATACCTACCTATACTTAAGGCCTCTATATACCCTGTTACCTATACTGAAGGCCCTATACCCTGCTACCTATACTGAAGGTCCCTTTACCTACCTAAAGGCCCCTATACCTACCTACATACCTACCTATACTTAAGGCCTCTATATACCCTGCTACCTATACTGAAGGCCCATATACCCTGCTACCTATACTGAAGGCCCCTATACCCTGCTACCTATACTGAAGGCCTATATACCCTGCTACCTATACTGAAGGCCCATATACCCTGCTACCTATACTGAAGGCCCATATACCCTGCTACCTATACTGAAGGCCCATATACCCTGCTACCTATACTGAAGGCCCATATACCCTGCTACCTATACTGAAGGCACATATACCTTGCTACCTATACTGAAGGCACATATACCCTGCTACCTATACTGAAGGCACATATACCCTGCTACCTATACTGAAGGCCTATATACCCTGCTACCTATACTGAAGGCCCATATACCTTTCTACCTATACTGAAGGCCCATATACCTTGCTACCTATACTGAAAGCTACCAATATTGAAGGCACCCATACCTAGCTAGCTATACTGAAGGCACCTTTACCTCGCTACCTATACTGCGGGCAACTATACCACGGATCGCACAATTCGTATGTGCAGGATTCGTTAGATTCGGGATTCGAAAGGTTCGAGATATTCGAGAACCTTTTTAGATTCGGATCCGGATTCGGATTCGAAGAAATTGTGGATTCGTCCCATCCCTAATACAAAGTATAGGAACACATTAAATCACATAGCATATCATTTTTTCCCTCCAGACAGAGAACGCAAACGCACCGCAGTCATGCGGTATCTCTGATGGACCGCAGCACAATCACAATAGTGGAAATATAAAGAAACCCAATTGCAATCATAAATTTTAGTGGAAAGGGCCCTCGCCATGCTTACATTAACCACTTCCCAACCACAGGGTTTTTTCCCCTTAAAGAGACTCTGAAGCGAGAATAAATCTCGCTTCAAAGCTCATAGTTAGCAGGGGCACGGCTATCGCGCCGCTAAACGGGGGTCCCTTCACCCCCAAACCCACCCCCGCAAACGTTAGTCGTGGAATTGGTCGTTCCTGGAGGCAGGGCTAACGGTTGCAGCCCTGCCTTACAGTGCGTCTATCAGCGGCGCATTGCCCCCTCTCCCCCGCCCCTCTCAGTGAAGGAAGACTGAGAGGGGCGGGGAAGAGGCGGAGATACGCGTCTGCCTGCCCCAATGCGGAAGCGCTCCCCCGCTGCACGGAGGGGATTTGGGGGAGAAGGGACCCCCGTTAAGCCGCGGGATAGCGGCGGTTTAGCAGGGGCACACATGCTCCTGCTATCTATGAGGTCTGAAGCAAGATTTATTCTCGCTTCAGACTCTTTAAAGTCTACACGAGGCGGTATGCGACATGATGAGATAAACATGTGTATGTACAGCGCTAAACATATTAATAGCCAGGCTGTTTTACTTGTTTTATTTTGCTGCCTGAAAGAGTTTTTCTATGCATGGAAGTGGCAGCTTTGGTCTTGTCGGTACCTTGTCGTGAATATAGTAAACATCACTGATAAGCTAATTATAGCCATAAACATTTTCCTGGCAGAATACAACTTCTGAGGACAGGAGAGAAAAAAAATAAGGTCAATAGATCATGTATTTTCACTCTGGGACACTTAATAGGCTGCCACTGATTAGAGACAGCAAAACATTCAACCTACATTGTAAATATAACAGAAAACCACGGGATACTTAAAAAAAGTCATTTTTAGGAGTGGGGGATAAATATAATTGTTTATCTCATTCGTTTATTTTTACCTCGAGTTCGCTTTAAAAAACAATGAATTAGACATTGTTTCTTTTCTGCCCCCTGATATACTTACCCGGGGCTTCCTCCAGCCCCTTGCAGCCGACATGTCCCACGCTGCATCTCCACTCGCAGCCACCGGCCCGGGGTCCCTGGCAGTGCAGAGGCCGACCTCCTCTAGTGCGCCTGCACCTCGAGGTCGCCTTCTGCACCGGTGGGGAGCCCAGGTCAGTGGCAGTGAGCGGATATGCGGCGTGGGTCATGTCGGCTGCAAGGGGCTGGAGGATGCCCTGGGTAAGTATATCAGGAGGTAGCACTTTATGGCTGACCACTCCTTTAAAAGCAAATACAGTAAATATGGTCGCCTCCATATCCCTCTCAGGTCAGTTATCCTTTAAAAGAAAATAAACAGCCTTCATATCAATCTCACTTCGGGTATCCTTTAAGACTCAAGCGAAGACAAAAACACTCAAAACGAGTTTCATATTGCTTTTTACCTACTTTTTTTTTTTTTTTCAGTTGTTAGGTGATGAAAAGTTATTTTGTAGAAAAGTTAAAGAATTTTCTCCTGGGAGAAAACTCAGGAGAAAAAAAGATTTGAATAGGGGAACTTGTCAGCTGTATGATAGTTATCCAACTTGGCGGATGCCTTGCGCAGGGTAAGTGGAACCCGAGTGTGCGCGTCGCGCTTCTGGTCAGAGTTCGGCTGCATCTGGCTGGCAGTAACCGTTAAAGTGATTGACAGACCTGAAAGAAAATGTGTCTGCATGCTAGAACTATTTATATATTCTTTGTTAGCAAACTGCTACACATGAAAAGGGCCTGTGCGGCATTCCTCCACATTACAACATAAATTCTCCAGAGCAATGCAAACAAATAAAAAAGCACAGAAGTAGAACTTTTATCGGTATCATCTGCTTATAAAGAAACAGATTTTTCGGACCTGGCAGTCCATCGCGCATCCACCATGCCGTTAACATTCCAGCATTGTGCTGATCATCACTATCTCTTTATTACCTCGTCAGAGCGGTCCTGAAATGTAAACAGCCCGTGTAGGAGTTGCAGAGTCCCCGATGTGGTCAGGTTTGCCAGCTTTGTGGGCTTTGCTGAATTGAATGTTGAGAACTGGAGTTTGGCCCCTTTTTTTGGACCTGGCAAAGTTCAGACTCATGGTGGAGATAATTAGATGATGACTGGGGGAAGCTCTGTTATCTTCAGTAGGGATGAAGACCCCTCAGGGCGCAGACCAGCTTCAGCAAGCCAAAAAAGGATTATCTGTGTGAGGGCATTACGAGATAGAGTTGTAAACACTTGGCCCCTGTACTCGCACCTCTGGGAAAATATCAACAGATATCTTTATCTGGGAAGAGGAAAGTTGTGTTCCAGAATGGATAGCGCACATGTTCCTGGTGCTTGTTTACTGCCTGCTCCTTCCATGGAACATCTAGTCCTGTTAGTGACAATAAACGTTATGGCCTACATCTTCCTGGTGCTTGTTTACTGCCTGCTCCTTCCATGGAACATCTAGTCCTGTTAGTGACAATAAACGTTATGGCCTACATCTTCCTGGTGCTTGTTTACAGCCTGCTCTTCCTATAAAACAGACTGTTCTGTCCCTCACAAGAAGGTTCTGATGTCCTGTATCTTCATGGTGCTTGTTTACAGCCTTCTTCTCCCATGGATCAACCAGTCCTGCCCATCACAAGAAGGCTCTGATCTTCCTGGTGCTTGTTTACAGCCTTCTCTCTCATGGAACAACCAGTTCAATCCATCACAAAAAGGCTTTGATGGCCTGCATCTTCCTGGGGCTTGTTTAAAGCCTTCTCCTCCCCTGGATCAACCAGTTCTGTCCATCACAAGAAGGCTCTGATGGCCTGCATCTTCCTGGGGCTTGTTTAAAGCCTTCTCCTCCCCTGGATCAACCAGTTCTGTCCATCACAAGAAGGCTCTGATGGCCTGCATCTTCCTGGGGCTTGTTGACAGCCTTCTCCTCCATGGAACAACCAGTTCTGTCCATCACAAGTAAGGTCTAATAAGGGCCTGCATCATCATGGTGCTTGTTTACAGCCTTCTCCTTCCATGGAACAACCAGTCCTGCCCAGCACACACAGGCTTTGTTAAAAGTGTAGATATTGAAGACAGGCTGCTCTTTCCGGTTAATACAGAGCCTGTCAGAAGCCGTTGGTTTCTTCCAACTTCAGGCTGTAAACCAGCGGAAAAATCTTTATAAGCACATTGCCTACTTACCAACAAACGCAACCCAGCAGGATAATTAAAACCTTGTACACACTTTTGATTGGTTAATCACTGACCACTTTACCACCATCATGTAGTGTGAGGGGTTACCTACACAATCTGCTCATAGTATTCAATATCTGTTGACCCTCACACTACATGGAGGTGGTACAGGGGCGTAACAATAGACCCTGCAAGGGATGCAGCCGCAGTGGTGGCCCAGAAGCCTCAGGGGGCCCTGTCCTGAGAGACTGACAACTAAGAGCAAGGAGAGAGAAAAGCTTTCTGCTCTCTGCCCAATTGTTCTAATGCCTGCATCTGCTCAGCCACTGATGATGAATCATGCAAAGTTTTGTAGACAACGGTTTGTAGATAGTCCCTATTCAGTGTGCAAGAGGAGGGGGCCCCATCCAAAGTTTTACAGGGGGGCCCAGTGATTTCTAGTTATGCCCTTGGTGGCAAAATTGGTCAGTGATTGGCCAATCATAATTGAAAGTGTGTACACACGTATGCATAGACATGTGCACACATACAGTATACACACAAAGACACAGACACACACATAGACACTGAAGCATGCGTATTCACAGACACATGGGCACACATGAGAACAGTGGCATCGGCAATTTGGGGCCCGGGGCTCGGCTAATATACAGCTAAACTCCGGATAGCGGCGGTGGCAGCAGCAGGGGTCACTATGTAGTGTATGCAGTTCAGCTTCTGAGTCGCCAGATTTTGGATAACGGCGGAGATTGAGGTGAGTGAGTAGGCAGTGCTCAGTTGGCTATTAGCTATGACACTTCGTTAGTGTTAAAGGACCACTGTGGCGAAAATTGTAAAATTTAAAATATATGTAAACATATGCAGATAAGAAGTAAGTTTCTTCCAGAGTAAAATGAGCCAAAAATTACTTTTCTTCTATGTTGCAGTCACTTACAGTAGTAGAAATATGACAACAGGTTTTGGACTAGCCCATCTCACCATGGGGGGATTCTCAGGGTTTTCTTTATTTCCAAAATCACTTATCACATTGTATTTGCTCCATACAACTGCCAAAAAAGTGTGCAGTTAGCATGCATACTGGCCAGCATATTTTTATAAATCTTTTTCAAGGAGTGTCTTTATACATAATAAAGGCCAGGAGAGATGGACTACTCCAACACCTGTCGGTTTTATCAGATTTCTACTATCTAGTGCATACTTGTCAAACTCTGGCCCGTGGGCCCAATCTGGCCCCCAGAGCCATTGAATTTGGCCCTCCAGAGGTTTCCCCACTTTGCATTATGTGTGGCCCACTCTAGACCACCAGGGGAGCTATACTGGAGGTGAAGCCCTAGAACACCAGGGAAGCCATATAAGAGAGGTAGGGGGAAATCACTAAACACTAGGGAACTGTATAGTGGTGGGGGTGGAGGCCTCTAGACACCAGGGAACTGTATAGGGGAGGGTGGGGGCCTCTAGACACCAGGGAACTATATAGGGGTTGAAAGGGGGCCATTCCACACCAGGGAACTTTATAAGGGAGGGAGGAGGGCCTCTAGACACCAGGGAACTGTATAGGGGAGTGTGGAGGCCTCTAGACACCAGGGAACTGTATAGGGGTTGAAAGGGGGCCATTACACACCAGGGAACTTTATAAGGGAGGGAGGAGGGCCTCTAGACACCAGGGAACTGTGTAGGGGAGGGTAGAGACCTCTAGACACCAGGGAACTGTATAGGGGAGGGTGGGGGCCTCTAGACACCAGGGAACTTTATAAGGGAGGAGGCTAGTAGAGATTGAGGTTGGCCCATGACGGCTAGGTCCCGGTGTACAGTTTCGGGCCACTTTGTATTTGAGTTTGACACCCCTGATCTAGTGTAAGTGACGGCAACACTGGAGAAAGTTAATTTATGGCTCATTTTACTGTAAAAAACATGCTTTTTATCGTATGTCTTTACATGTATTTTACATTTAAAGATTTTTGCGACAGTGGTCCTTTTAGAATAGGAGAAGATACTTTACTGTTGGTGGTAGGTGGGGGTAATGGGGGCATTAATGTTAGGCACAGGGAGGGGAGGTTTAGCGTAAGTTTTGCAGTACTGGTTGGGATGCTGCGTTGCACGGTACCAGGCGCACTGTGAATGTCGCACAGGTTTCATATTGCAGTGCGTCCGTTACGTTGCTCCGCATTGCCCCGCTGTGATCGGGGCCTTGTTCTTCCCAACAGGGACACAGCACTGGGAATGTTATTTTCCTTTCTCTGTCTTTAGACATTTATCTGTTTTCCTTCTTGGCCGGAGTTCCACATTTGGCCGGAGTTCCACCTTCATAGTCGCCTAGTTTTTATCTGTAGAGGAAGTTATTTGATTTAATGTTATAAAATAGAACCTGCCCCCGAGTATTTGGCCATCCAAACAGCCACTAATTATATAAGTAACTGATTTGCACGCTCTGCACGTCTGAATTAATGTGCGGTGTAATGCTGAGTGAGTCGGAGTGTCTGTATCAAACATTTATCTACAGAGCTAGTCTGCCTTCCTTCCTGAGATTTGCACAAAGACGTGGAGAACTCGGGATTACTCCACTACCTAGGAGCATCCACTGTACAACCAACCATTAGGCAAGCCCCTATTATACAACCATCACTCTCGCAACTCATACATCTATAATACAACCTTTGCTTGTGAAGCCGTCTCTTGTGCAGCCATCCCTCATGCAGCTGTCCCTCATGCAGCTGTCCCTCGTGCAGCCACCACCTGTGCAGCCGTCCCTCGTGCAGCCACCACTCTTGTGTAGCCATCTCTCGTGCAGCCAACACCACTGCAGCCATCTCTCGTGCAGCCACCACCCGTGCAGCTGTCCCTCATGCAGCCATCCCTCGTGCAGCCACCACCCGTGCAGCTGTCCCTCATGCAACCACCACCCGTGCAGCCGTCTCTTGTGCAGCCACCACCCATGCAGCCATCTCTCGTGCAGCCACCACCCGTGCAGCTGTCCCTCATGCAACCACCACCCGTGCAGCCGTCTCTTGTGCAGCCACCACCCATGCAGCCATCTCTCGTGCAGCCACCACCCGTGCAGCCATCTCTCGTGCATCCACCACCCGTGCAGCCGTCGTGCAACCACCACCCGTGCATCCGTCTCTCGTGCAGCCACCACCCGTGCAGCCGTCTCTTGTGCATCCACCACCCGTGCATCCGTCTTTCGTGCAGGCACCACCCATGCAGCTGTCCCTCGTGCAGCTACCACCCGTGCAGCCACCACCCCTGCAGCTCTCTCTTGTGCAGCCACTACCCATGCAGCTGTCACTCGTGCAGCCACCACCCCTGCAGCTGTCCCTCATGCAGCCACCACCCTTGCAGCTGTCCCTCGTGCAGCCACCACCCTTGCAGCTGTCCCTCATGCAGCCACCACCCTTGCAGCTGTCCCTCGTGCAGCCACCACCCATGCAGCTGTCCCTCGTGCAGCCACCACCCATGCAGCTG
Organism: Hyperolius riggenbachi; assembly: GCF_040937935.1. Lineage (NCBI taxonomy): Eukaryota > Metazoa > Chordata > Amphibia > Anura > Hyperoliidae > Hyperolius > Hyperolius riggenbachi. The sequence goes on along the minus strand of NC_090655.1, from coordinate 9,755,364 downwards.
TCCCTCGTGCAGCCACCACCCTTGCAGCTGTCCCTCGTGCAGCCACCACCCATGCAGCTGTCCCTCGTGCAGCCACCACCCTTGCAGCTGTCCCTCATGCAGCCACCACCCCTGCAGCTGTCCCTCGTGCAGCCACCACCCATGCAGCTGTCCCTCATGCAGCCACCACCCTTGCAGCTGTCCCTCGTGCAGCCACCACCCTTGCAGCTGTCCCTCATGCAGCCACCACCCTTGCAGCTGTCCCTCGTGCAGCCATCACCCTTGCAGCTGTCCCTCGTGCAGCCACCACCCTTGCAGCTGTCCCTCATGCAGCCACCACCCTTGCAGCTGTCCCTCATGCAGCCACCACCCATGCAGCTGTCCCTCGTGCAGCCACCACCCCTGCAGCTGTCCCTCGTGCAGCCACCACCCTTGCAGCTGTCCCTCATGCAGCCACCACCCATGCAGCTGTCCCTCATGCAGCCACCACCCCTGCAGCTGTCCCTCGTGCAGCCACCACCCATGCAGCTGTCCCTCGTGCAGCCACCACCCTTGCAGCTGTCCCTCGTGCAGCCACCACCCTTGCAGCTGTCCCTCGTGCAGCCACCACCCGTGCAGCTGTCCCTCATGCAGCCACCACCCCTGCAGCCGTCTCTCTTGCAGCCACCACCCGTGCAGCTGTCCCTCGTGCAGCCACTACCCGTGCAGCTGTCCCTTGTGCAGCCACCACCCATGCAGCTGTCCCTCGTGCAGCTACCATCCGTGCAGCCACTACCCGTGCAGCTGTCCCTTGTGCAGCCACCACCCATGCAGCCGTCTCTCGTGCAGCCACCACCCGTGGAGCCGTCTCTCGTGCAGCCACCACCCGTGCAGCCGTCTCTCGTGCAGCCACCACCCGTGCAGCCATCTCTCGTGCAGCCACCACCCATGCAGCCGTCTCTCGTGCAGCCACCACCCATGCAGCTGCCCAGCTGTGGATCAACTGGGATATGTGAGGGTGCAGGACAGAAACATATCTAATTTTTATATTTATTTTTTTCTGTTTGGACTTGATGGACAAAAATCCTTTTTTCAACCAAATGAACTATTTAATTATGTAGCTCCATTACGTATGATTCACCCTTGGGTATAAAAAATACAAAAGTCTATATGAAGAAAGTACAATGTACAGATACACTGGTGTTTCCATTTTACGAGGGTGGTGGGGGGAAGGGGGGTGCTCGATTTCAGAAACGTGCAGGAGAGCAGATTACATTTTGTTGTTCTGTTTCCCTATTAGGATCTGCCATAAATCAGGAGGCCGGTTTTGTGCTTATGAATGCCTTTTTTAGAAGTGATCATTATTCGTGGTAGATTACCTCTTGATGAATGACAGAAATATTACTGCTTATAACAGGCACAGATTGTGCTCAGTGATTTATTAGGAGTGTATGTTAGGCACAAGGCATACAGTACGGGGAGTTTATATGAGGGGGAGGCTGCAAAAACGTGTTCCTTTTCTTTTCAAATTGGCTTGAAAATTAAAGAGAAACTGTCGCGAAAATCTTAAAATTTAAAACACATACAAATAAGAAGTACATTTTTCCCAGAGTAAAATGAGCCATAAATTACTTTTCTCCTATGTTGCTGTCACTTACAGTAGAAATCTGACATTACCGACAGGTTTTGGACTAGCCCATTTTCTCATAAGGGGGTTCTCAGGGTTTTCTTTATTTTAAAAGCACTTGGTGAATGGCAGTTGCTCCGTCCAACTGCCAAAATAGTGTGCAGCGAGCAGGGAGGCTGGCCATCATCTTTGTATTAATCATTTTCAGAAAATGTGTTTATAAAGATTAAAGGCCATGCTGAGGATCCCCCATGAAGAGATGGACTAGTCCAAAACCTGTCGGTAATTTCAGATTTACTGCCTACTGTAAGTGACAGCAACATGGGAGGAAAGTAATATATGGCTCATTTTACTCCGGAAGAAATGTACTTCTTATTTGTATGTGTTTTACATTGTAAGATTTTCACGACAGCTCCTCTTTAAGCATCTCTGCTTTTAGTGGAATCAGTTTTTTAAGTTTTGTGAAGAATGTGTTTTCTAAACTTTATTTTATTGCACATGAAGCAACTCCCAACAGCTCTCATTCTCACTCGAAGTGAGAGCGATATGGAGGCTGCCATATTTATTTCCTATTAAACAATGCACATTGCCTGGCTGTCCTGCTGATCTTCTGCTTTTAATATTCTTAGCTGTAGCCCCTGAACAAGCATACAGCAGATCAGGTGCTCTGACTGAAGTGTGACTGGATTAGCTGCATGCTTGTTTCAGGTGTGTGATTCAAACACTACTGATGCCAAAGTGATCAGCAAGACATGTATTGTTTAACCTCCCTAGCGGTATGATTACTTTCAGATTTTAGGGTCTAGAAGCTGAGCTATATTTTCCCCCAAGCTTTAAGACCCTAAAATCTTACCGCATCTGCGGCAGCCCTGCACATTACTCACTTCCCCTGGATCCAGCACCGCAATTATCCCTCCGGCCACTAGGTGGCGCTGTCTTGATGACAGATGGCGACCAGAGGGATCCAGAGCCTCCGAGAACCAGAAGAAGAATGGCTGCCAGCATCTGGATCCCGTGGGAGGGGAGTTACAGGCTCTGCATATACCTCCCAGGGGCTACAACGAGTCTGGCTCGAGGTTACCGATCTGAGCTGTAAATTTCCGGCCCGAGCCTGACTCAGGGTTACCGCTAAGGAGGTTAAAAAGTAATACATTTGGCAGCTTCCATATGCCTCTCACTTCAGGCATGGTTTAATAACTTACATTACTACTTCTGTGAAACAGCCCTCATCCAAGTCTGCAACGTTCTGCTTATGGCAAGGGACAGAGGGGAATGCTCCATCCTAATCCTGTTGGATCTCTCAGCGGCTTTTGATACAGTTGACCATGAAATCCTGCTTAACAGACTGCAGGAGTACTGTGGCATCAGTGGATCAGTCCTCCAGTGGTTCAGATCATTCCTGACTGACAGAACACAGAGAGTATCCCTAGGACCTATAATGTCCAAACCTGCACCTCTACAATTCGGAGTGCCACAAGGATCAATCCTATCCCCTCTGCTGTTTGCAATCTACATGTTGCCACTCGGTACACTTATCCAACGACATGGCCTGACGTACCACTGCTACGCCGATGACACACAACTATACCTGTCCTTCAAACCTGGTGGAACAGACCCTACCCCAAAAATAAACTCTTGCTTAGCTGAGTTACAGGCATGGATGAATGATAACTGGTTGAAACTGAATGCTGACAAAACTGAGGTCCTGTTTGTCCAAAGCCAGTGCCCGCCATCAAAACAGCTCTATCCTAAAGCAACACCAATCAGGATTGGGAATTCAGACATAAACAGCTCCAACCTTGTGCGCAGCCTTGGTGTGCTAATCGATGGGGAATTGAGTTTCAGAAACCAAATTTCATCCGTAGTCAAATCTTCCTACTTTCATCTGAAGAATATAGCAAAGATTAAACATCTGATTCCCCCAGAAGATTTTCCAACCCTAGTTCACACCTTCATCACATCACAGCTGGACTACTGCAATGCCCTTTATGCTGGCCTCCCCAAAAAGGACCTGCGTCGCCTGCAATTAGTGCAGAATGCTGCTGCCAGATTGCTAACAAACCAGCCTCGCCACTGTCATATTACACCGATCCTTCGCTCACTGCACTGGCTACAAGTAGAATGGAGAATACTCTTCAAGATTGGACTGCTGACTTTCAAATCCCTGCACAATCTGGGCCCTGGATACATGAAGGACTTGCTGAAACTGCACCACACCTCTCACAACCTCAGATCAGCAGGATCCATAAACTTGGTCACTCCCAGAGTGCACCTCAAAACCTCTGGAGACTTTCTGTCGTGCTGCCCCTACTATTTGGAACTCCCTACCACACCCAGTAAAGACAGCCTCATCCCTGGAGTTATTCCAATCCAGACTGAAAAGCCACCTGTTTAGCCTGGTTTTTCCGGACTTATAGAATTCTTCCTCTGTACCACGATTTACCAATCATCCAATTACTGGTCTGAGCCATGCTTATGGTCTTTGAGTCCTACGGGAGAAAAGTGCTTTACAAACGTTATTTGTTGTTGTTATTAGTTGTTGTTCTATCTACTGTGATTTGTTTTCATATTTTAAAAAGTGCATTACAGGGTAACACTTGCAGAGCAACAAATTGCTGTGAAATCTGGGTGTGAGTGTGAATCGTTTATACGGTAGTTCAATACAATCGAGAATAAACTCATTTAAAATGTGAGATAGAGATGGCTGACATTGCCGGAGTCCAAATCCGCTAAAATTCCACAAATCCACATGACTTTTCAAAACGAATTACGCATTTTGCAAATTCTGACTTCCCACCTATGTTCACAATAGGTTACAATTGCGCTTAGAATTCTCACATTTTCACTTAGAATTTTCGCATTCATGTCTTTCGAGGATTCTCAGGAGACACTTTTTGCTATTTACGTGACAATTAAAGCAAAAAATGTCTACTCAAGAGACATGAATGAAACAAAACTAAGTGAAAATGTGAAAATCTTTTAACTCGACATTGCAGAATTTGATATTCGGAAATGCGCTCATTCAAGGGAGGGTAAAAAGTGAAATCAAATGTAGTGCTTCAGAAATGTGCCATGGGATCAGTGCGAAGGAGTACAATAAAATGGTGTACAATAATTAGTATAAGCAAGGCTTGGTGTACAGAGGCGCCAGAGTAGAATAAAAACGTTTAAAAAACGTCTAAAAGAGAGGGATGTTCAGGTGGTCTTACCTCCCTCGAAAATATAGAACTCAATTGAGTCACAATATATCAATACAACATTTTTTTATTGAACTCCACTTAGTGCAACGCGTTTCGCAGGTGTGGTCCTGCTTCATCAGGCAAACAGGAGTATAACTCAATGGGTCTAAATGCATCTTGATTCCACCCTCGGTGGAGGGGTGCTACCCCGTTTCCTATCTACAGAGAGCGACATCTTAAAAACCTGAGTGGGGTCAGGTTCTAATACTCCCCACCTGCACTTGAAGTGGTTGCCTATGGGTAACCCATGTTTGTGAGTATATCTAAATATTTTGCTTTAAACCACAACCAACTCAACAATACTACACCATATTGGGCTCTCGATTTCTCTTTGTTCTTTCAAGAATAATTAGTATAACAATAGGACAGGTTGTGTTATCCAGTTTACAGACCCCAAAACTGTACACGCTGGTATGGACCTTCCACTGGTTCGGGCAAGTAACAGTAGTCTAATCAGAAATATGCAGCGATTCATAGTAGAACATAGGTAATTTATCAATGTTATACTTGTGGCTGTCTCAGGCTTCCACATTCCCATGGCACCCATTTTAAATGTATGGACTTTAATACACAATATTTCAGGTATCTGCCACCACCTTTGGATAAGGACAGAGGAACCTGCTTTGACTATTCTAAGCCTGTGGATAAAATTGATAACACACCTTAGTCTGACTGAAACAATACAACTTTTCAGGTAGCAAATCTTCAGAAAGGCTAGGATTCTTTCTGCAGTGCTCAGAACAGGTATGTAGCCGTAAAAATGACCTTAAAGAGAACCAGATATCATGTAAAGAAAAGCTGTTATACATACCTGGGACTTCCTCCATCCCACGCCGCCATCCTCTGCTGCCCGCAACTACGAAAACTGGCTCCCCGCTGTTCCGTCAGTCGGAGTCAGTCTAAGCGTAGCAGAAGTGCGCTCTTTGCGTATCTCTGCAGCAGTGTATGGAGAGATACGTAGAGAGCGCACTTCTCCTGCGTAGCCTGGCTCCGATGACGTCAGCGTCGGGACTCGGTTCTCGTAGTTGTGGGCAGAGGTGGACGGCGGCGTGGGATCGATCAGAGCGTATGGGGCTGGAGGAAGCCCCAGGTATGTATAACAGCTTTTCTTTACATGATCTCTGATTCCCTTTAAGTCATTTTATTTTAAAGGGGAACTGAAGTAAGAGGTATACGGAGGCTGCCATATTTATTTCCTTTTAATCAATACCAGTTGCCTGGCAGCCCTGCTGGTCTATTTCTCTGCAGTAGTATCTGAATAACACCAGAAACAAGCATGCAGCTAGTCTTGTCAGCTCTGACTTTAAAGTCTGAAGCACCTGATCTGCTGCATGCTTGTTCAATGGCTATGGCTAATAGTATTAGAGGCAGAGGATCAGCAGGGCTGCCAGGCAACTGGTATTGATTAAAAGGAAATAAATATGGCAGCCTCCGTATACCTCTTACTTCAGTTTAAATGCAATATAAATAGTTAATGTATACAGAAAATTATTATAAGTAGCAATTATGGAGCCACGATATAAAATAAAAGGGAAAAAAAAATAAGTGGAATACTTAAAGGGGAACTGAAGTAAGAGGTATATGGAGGCTGACATATTTATTTCTTTTTAAACAATACCAGTTGCCTGGCAGCCCTGCTGGTCTTTTTGGCTGCAGTAGTGTCCTGAATAACAGCAGAAACAAGCATGCAGCTAATCTTGTCAGATCTGACAATAATGTCAGAAACACCTGATCTGCTGCATGCTTGTTCAGGGGCTGTGGCTAAAAGTATTAGAGGCAGAGGATCAGTAGGACTGCCAGGCAACTGGTATTGCTTAAAAGGAAATAAATATGGCAGCCTCCATATACCTCTCACTTTAAAGATCTGAAAGAAATATCCTTTGTGGAAGTCCAACAAAGTTCCTTTCTTTCAGAATTCAGGGAAGTATTATTATTATTTATTAGATTTATATAGCGCCAACATATTATGCAGCACTGTACAATACATAGGGTTACAGACAACGACAACAGGGGTGACAGCACAATACAGGTAATAGACAATAGATACAACAATACAGGTAACAAGCAATAAGATACACAACACAATGCAGATAGTAGTACAATGCCAGATCATAAACTGCACAAGTTCCAAATTCTGGGTAAAGTGCACACAGTCAAGTATGATACACAAGGGGAGAGGGCCCAGCCAAAGGCTTACAATCTAGAGGGAGGGGCTGGTGACACAAAAGGAGGGGGTGCAGCAAGAAGTTATGGGCAGAAAGGATTGGGGTAGTGTTGAGTTGATGTAGGCCTCCTTGAAGAAGTAAGTTTTGAGTGCTTTTTTGAAGGTGTTGAAGGTGGGAGCGAGCCTGATGGGCAGTGGGAGAGAGTTCCACAGGATGGGGGCAGCTCTAGTGAAGTCCTGCAGTCGTGCATGGGAGTGCAATATGCGTGGGGTGGTTAAGAGGAGGTTGTTGGAGGAGCGAAGTGGGCGGCCAGGTGTATATCTGCTGACCAGGTCAGAGATGTAGGTTGGGCAGGACTTGTGTATGGATTTGTAGGCCAAACATAGGACCTTGAAGCTAATTCTGAAGTGAATTGGAAGCCAGTGGAGGGATTTGCATAAGGGAGTCGTGGAGACAGAGCGGTGGGAGGAGTAGATGAGTCTGGCTGCTGCGTTCATGATGGATTTTAGGGGGGCGATGCGGTTTTGAGGGAGGCCTGACAGGAGGGAGTTGCAGTAGTCCAGGCGGGAGATGATGAGGGCATGGACAAGGAGTTTGGCAGTGTCTGGGGTCAGGAAAGGCCGGATCTTGGAGATGTTGCGTAGGTGGAAATAGCAGGCTCTAGCTACGGTTTTGGATGTGGGAGGTGAAGGAGAGGGTAGAGTCCAGGGTGACACCCAGGCAGCGGGCTTGTGTGGTAGGACGAATGATTGTGCCATTGACAGTGACATAGAGGTCAGTGGGGGGTGAAGAAGCACGAGACGGGAAGATTAGGAGTTCAGTCTTATCCAGGTTTAATTTGAGGAACCTGGCAGAAATAGCCGAGAGGCCAGAGGATACCTTCTCCATGGTGGTGGTGGAGAGGTCAGTGGTATGAAGGTAAATCTGGGTATCATCTGCATATAGGTGATAGTTGAAACCCAGAGAAGAGAGGAGTTTTCCAATGGAGGCGGTGTAAATGGAGAACAGCAGGGGACCAAGAACAGAGCCTTGGGGGACCCCAACTGAAAGTGGGAAGGAGGTTGAGGAGGAACCATTGAAGGAGGTCTTGAAGGAGCGATTGGAGAGGTAGGAGGAAAACCATGCTAGGCCAAGGTCTTTGATACCCACAGATTGCAGGGACTGGAGAAGCAGGGAGTGGTCAACAGTGTCAAATGCTAAGGAGAGGTCTAGGAGGAGAAGGATAGTGTATTTTCCTTCGGCCTTGGCGAGCGTGAGGTCATTGACGACCTTAGTGAGAGCAGTCTCGGTGGAGTGGCCTGGCCGAAATCCTGATTGTAGGGGGTCAAACAGGGAGTTGGAGTCAAGGAATCTGCGTAAGTTAGCCTTGGGTTCTCTCGCTAGCTTCAAACAATTGGTTTTGTTAATATGGAGAACTCTTGCTGAAAATGCTGTTACTTTTATACGTATCTGCTCTGAGGGGCGGACTCAGGCTCTGCCTCTGCTTCTGGAGGATGGGCATTTCCTTACTTTTTGGAGAGAAACTTAAATCCCAAATATATGACTGAGCCATATCATTGGCAATGTTCATCGCACACAAATAAAAACAGCAAATTCACAATCCCCAAAGGATCACATTAATACCAGACATGGCTAGTGTGTGACATTCACTTCCTGAGAAGCTTAATAACGCGGTTTCTGGTTATGTCAGTTCCCTGAAAGAGATATGAAAATGTTCAGCAGGACCTTAGCAGTCAAATGATATACTTTTCATACAGGTCACAAGTACAGCATCTCTTAAAAAGGAAAAATAAGAAAGTACAGTTATTTCAAATCTGGTCATAGCTAGGTTTTGGTGGCTTCTTTCTGTCTGCCCTCCTGCTTTGCTCTAGGGCTGCTTCTGGCACCAGTAGGCAAATGGTGCTCTTCAGGCTAATGTTCTTACCTAGTTGTCAGCTAGGGGGAATGCCTTGCTTTTGTCCGAGGCACTTAAAAGACACACTGTCATCTGAACATAAGGCTCTTTCTGGAATAACCCCAGGTTCCTTGCACTCTGCTACTCCTAGACACGCAATCTAGATTGTAATGTCAATCACAATCGGTGCAGAAAACCAATTGTGATTGCGTTTTTCACAGTTCATCCGTGACATGGAGTGCTGGCGGTACAGAACAGAGATGGAGCAGAGGTGAGAGGTCACCGAGATTGGGGTGGGGGTGACGGTCAGATCCCAAAGTGGCCATACCGTAACATACAAAAATATGTACTTATCAGCCTGGAAATCAGATTCATGGGAGGTTCCCAGTTACGTAATAAACACACATAATCTGCAGACTTTCAAATAGTGGACAAGAGGGAGGATCTAAAGCCCTCTGCGCAGGGGAGAAAGCTCTCCACAATCTGTACATCTCCTCACTAGTCTCCAGATACCAACCCAACTGCAATCTCAGATCTGCACACGATACTTCCTCACATTCACATATACAAGACTTCTCAGGTGCCTCACCCCTCCTCTGGAATGCTCTTCCACAGCACATCCGTCACTCTCCCACCTTTGAAATCTTTAAACGCTCCCTTAAAACTCACCTTTTCCAAAAAGCATACACTCTAACTTAGGCCATTCCCCCTTCAACCTCACATCTAGTTTTACTCCTTACCAAATAACCTAATCACGCACTGCCTGTACATATACCGTATACTTCCCCACCTCTTGTGTCCACCCCTTTCCTTTAGATTGTAAGCTCGCAAGGGCAGGACTCTCTCACTCTTTTGTGTCTTAGAATTTTATTCATTTAATAGCTTGCTCTCTGTTTACATTTTATTCATCATGTTACATCTGTTGTTGTAATCACCTGTTCTGTATTTTGTACTAATGTCCATATTTGATCTTCATCATTGTCTGTATCATTATGTACCCCTTGTTTGTTTCCTATTTTGTACAGCACAATGGAATATGTTGGCGCTTAACCACCCTGGCGGTAAGCCCGACACAGTGTCGGGCTAGCCGCCGCAGGGGATCACATGGCCCCGGGAGGATTTTTTAAAATAAAAACTATGTTAAATTGTTAAGCTAGCACTTCGCTAGTTGCCTATGTGCGGCAAGTCCCTCTGGTCCCCACCGGTCTACGCCGGTATACGTACCCCCCAGGGATTCCGCGATGCCGCAGCCTCCCGATCAGCTCCAGGCTTCGCTATGTCGATGACGTCATGTCCAATCGTCACCATAGCGACAGTGAAGCCCATTGCTGAAGCTGCAGCTCTCGCGGGATCGCGGATGGGTAAATATTGCCGGCAGCGATCGGGGGAGGTCAGAGAGGTGCCGGACATAGTTAGCTAGCCTAGTGCTAGCTAACAAATACAAAACATTTTTTTATTAAAAAAAAAATCCCTCCCGCGGACGCAGCCGCTGCATCTGCGTACCTCCAGGGAGGCTAATAAATAAATGATAGTACCACCACAACGTACCATATCGCCATCCTAACCCAGGAGGCTGCTGCTCGGCCTGCATTTCATGTGTGAGGGCGTAAAATAAAAGCAATATAATGAATATATAAAGAGCCTCCTCAGTGTGTAAACAGACTTGTTAAATGGCGCTGTATTTACGTTGAGAGACCTCAAGAAACAAACTGTTTAAACAGCTCTGGGTAGATTTGTACAGCTGCGGAACACAACCCATGCTTGTGTCAGGCACTGCGACCAGCTGAAAGAGTATACAAATGAGATAACTTTTCCTTTTGAAATCACTTGATTTTATCAATGTGTTTATGCCGTCTGTCAGTGGACCGCATGAACCGTAAACCACTTGACCACACTGATACAATACACGGGGAATGTTGATGGAAGCGTGATAGGCTGATGATAGCCAGGTAATGAAAAATATGGTTACTGGGGAAGGAGAACAAGGCCAGATTCTGCATACTTACTCTAATGGGTAGCAGGAAAAAAGGGCGCCGGCGACTAGTGGACAAACAGGGCGCCGCCATAGACTCTAATGCAATTATCTTTAATACGGCGAAAAAAGAGTACCTGATAAATATCGCTAACAACATAAGAACATTAAAGTTTTTGAAGTATGTTATCGTTTTAGAAGCTTGCAACGTAATAATTTCTGTTATATAATTTTGTTTGTATGTACAGATTTTACGTTATCAAAAATATTATCGTTTTTTTATGTGAAAAAGAGTGTTTATATGGGGGGAGTGGTTAGGGTTAGGCAACACCAAGGGGGCGGTTAGGGTTAGGCAACATCAGGGGGTAGGGTTGGGCACCACCAGGAGGGTTAGGGTTAAGGACCACTAGGGGGAGTGGTTAGTGTTAGGCACCACCAGGGGGAGTGGTTGGGGTTAGGCACCACCAGTGGGAGTGGTTTGGGTTAGGCACCATCAGGTGAGGGTTCTGTGTGAGAGAAGGGTTGGGTTAAGCTGTATTGTTGAATTACGTAATGATTTTTAAAGTTAATATATTTTTGCTATCAACTCCCGGCTGTATTTATCGTTAACTTTATTTATTGTTAACCAGTTTCGTTAGCAATGTTTATCATTATTGGGGTTTCGTTATCCAGCCGGTCCCTTTTCTCCTGACGCGTTTTTCATGCATGCCTTTAAAGCGGACGCAAACCAAACATTTTTTTAATTTAAAATATTTAGTTGCACCCCTCTGACACATACACAGATAAATAAACACTCCTTCAAGCCTATGAGCATTTCAGTGCATGCTTTTCACCCTTCTCTTTTCATAACTAGGGTTATACAGGTGGCAGACGTTACTTCTGAGCTTAGTAGGAGGTTTTAGATCATGGTTGTGTTTGTCATCAGCTCCCCTCCCTTACAACAGGGGCGTGGTCTATGTGACATCTCACACAACCTGAGATCACCTCCCCTGTGACATCATCAGTAGCAGCCTGTGTTTTTGGTTTTTATCTCCTCCACCAGCCTGCTGGATTCTGTCCCGGCAATATGAAAGGAAGGGAGGGGTTCCACCAATAAATGTAAAATATTTTATATTTGTCATCATGCAGCTGAAAAAAGGCTGCTATTTATTATTATAAGTTAGAAAATATATTTTTATTGTGAAATCTTGTATTTGATATGGTAGAAGCAAGAAGTCTTGAGTAGTGATGCTCATTCGTATTCTGCAGAATTTAAATTTCTGCATTTCCGATCGGAATTTGAAAACGAAAATCGAATTCCACACAAATCCAATTTACCACAACTCGGTAATTTTAGCCCAATCATAGAACTCCAAAGCATTGGACCAATCAAAGAATGCAGAACTTTTCTGCAAAAATCAGATCACCTGACTGATTTTCCAATTTCCGTTTTTTTAAAGTTAATATATTTTTTTTAAACGTTAATATATTTTTTTTGTTAATTTTTTTTTTACATATTTTGCATTGTCTGATGCAAATAATGACTAATAAAATACTCCTTGAAAATCGGAAATTGGAGAATCACAAAAACTGAAAATTTGAAATTGGGAAAATGGGAATTCGGAAATTGGAAAAACAGAAATTGGCATTGGCAGAAATGGGAATTTCGGCGGAATCGGAAATGGGTATTTCTGACCATCCGTAGTCTTGAATCAGGATGCTACCATTTATTGGCTAACTTAAAGTGGGATTGTCAGCCATAAAATCAAATTCCATTTACCCACTGCTCTGTGTTTATTATGTAGTCTACAACCTGACCCTGCATTGCAAGCATTCCAATATAACCATAAATGTGTCTGCTGTAATGAATCTTATCCCAGTCAGCCTGGCTCTATTTGGTATATTGCAGAGGAAAGGGAAGTTTGTTATCTCCCCTCCTACATTCCTCCTCGCTGCTGAAATACGAGCTATGCTGTGCTCACTTGTGTTTACAAAGCAAGCCAGATAGGACAATGCAGTTTCTAGGAGAAAAACTTTTTTTTCCATTCGATAGATGTGTTCGATTGATAAATTCCGTCATGTCCGATATTCCTCTCGATCATTTCACATAGAAGTGAATGGAAAAAGATACAAAAAACGAGCGGAAGATAAGAGAATCGAGTGGTGTATCGAACGGGAAAAATGTATCGTGTGTACCCAGCACTAGTGAGGAAATGACATCAGGATTGGCTTTAGTCAGAGGCAGCAAAGATGGAAAACGCCTGGTACAGTTTTCCCTTTATTTAGTATATAAAATTCACTGAAATCAAAATGTGGACATTACAATACTTCTGTAAGTAGAACAAGTATTTATTTACTTATACATGTGTTTTTTTGTCCTGGGATAGTATGACTGTCCCTGCTGAAGTGCCGACCCCTCAATGGGTAGGTGAGCTTTACAGGCAGCCAGCAGGACACCGGGGAGCACCAGAGCTGCGGCGAGGGACCCAGAAGACTTATAGGGGCCAGAAAAAGCCCCAGGTAAGTAAAGATAAATTAAAATTTTCACCTTGTATGTCCTTTAAGAGAAAAGGAGTAAGCTATTGGCTAATAAGCCTTCCTCAGACTCATTTCCTATATACAGAATTGAGTTTGAAGAAGGATGATTAGCCAATAGCTTACTCTCTTTCTCTTAAAGAGACACCGAAGCGAAAAAAAAATGATGATATTATGATTTGTATGTGTAGCACAGCTAAGAAATAAAACATTAAGATCAGATACATCAGTGTAATTGTTTCCAGTGCAGGAAGAGTTGAGAAACTCCAGTTGTTATCTCTATGCAAAAAAGCCATTAAGCTCTCTGACTAAGTTAGTCGTGGAGAAGGCTGTTATCTGACTTTTATTATCTCAACTGTAATTGAACTATTTACTTTTCCTCTGCTAGAGGAGAGGTCATTACTTCACAGACTGCTCTGAAAGACTCATTTTGAATGCTGAGTGTTGTGTAATCTGCACATATTATAGAGTGATGCAATGTTAGAAAAAACACTATATACCTGAAAATAAAAGTATGAGAATATTTTCTTTGCTGCTAATCTTCTAGTAATTATTCATAGTACACACCCAATTCACTATATCATATTTTTTTTTCGCATCAGAGTCTCTTTAAGTTAGCCAGTAAATGGTCCTTTTCTAACCGTGTACTGGTCTGGATGCTTGGAGGAAATCCTTGTCATCCCCGCACAGTGCTGATATGAGATGTATAGTGGGGAAGAGGGTGAGAGATGGAAATCTAGGTAAGTGCAGGGTGAGGTCCTCATTAGTATGGCGAGGGGTTGGCCAAAGTGAACCACAGACACAAAAGAGAGAAAGCACCAGGAGCCAATAGTGCAATATGTCTACACAACAGGATAGATATATATACATATGTACAGCCCCGTTTCTATGGGTGTGCAAACAGTGCAATCACCCGGGGGCGCCAGATTGAGGGGCAGGAGGAGGGGGGGTGCAGCAGGGGGAGCAGGCATAATGTATTTACAGCTTACCTTCCACCGCCGATCCCCCGCAGCCTCTATCTGCTTCCTCTCCCGACTTCTGTCGTGTTGGTAACAGTGACCCTTGTGATGACGTGACCGCATGTCATCAGGGGCCGCTGTTACCAATGCGACAGATGCATCACAATATCCAGAGGCGTCTGAGCCATTAGGCAGCTATAAATTTTCGCCTAAGGTGACTGGAAGAGGCAAGGGCGCTTCTGCACTGAGTAGTGAGAGAAGAAATGCCTCTCAGCTGACTCAGGTGTCAGTTTACACAGCAGCAGCGGCGGGGCTGACTGGACTTCAGCTCAATGATTCAAAGAACCACAGTAATGAATGAGTCAGTGAGAGAAGGCACTCATCCTAGTCAGGGATCCGAGGAGTACAGCATCATCAGCTCCTGAGTCCGACTCCTGAGAATTCAGTCCCTCTCTCTCTGCTACTGCTAACTGCGTGGATGTAGAGACTGTGTAGCAGCCAGGCATTGACTTCCCCCCAGGCCGCCTTTCATTCAATGATTTAGGGTTGGTCCTGTGTCTGCTGTATTCAGGTTTGTTGATGTAAGGCAATGTAAAACACTAGGCTAGCTGATAAAAGTGCAATTAGAGGGCAGGCAAGCTGGTAAATATACACAGCATAATGTAGAACTCGTCTGGAGGGTCAGTGGGAAAAAAATCTGTCTGGTCTCTCCCCATTGTTATAATGACTGCAAGTGCAGATAAGGTCTTAAACAGGTTGAAAAGTTTTGACAGTCCCTAGACTCCAGGAGGGCTGCTTGCTGACTTGTGTAAGAGACTGGCAGGGACAGCAGTCCTATTACCAGCAACTAGTCTCTGTGTAATGTGGGACTGCAATACAGATAAACTGCTCCATCTCAGGCTATTCTCAGTCTCACTCCACTCCTCCTATCTCTGTATGTGTATAGTGTATGTCTACTGTGTGCTGTGTATAGTGTGCTTTGTGTGTGTGTGTGTGTGTGTATAGTGTGTGTACTGTGCTGTGCGTGTCTAAAGTGTGTGTGTGTACTGTGTATAGTGTGTATGTTGTGTGCAGTGTGTGTACTGTGTGTGTGTGTGTGTGTGTGTGTGTGTGTACACTGTGTGTGTGTGTATAGTGTGTGTGTGTACTGTGTGTGGTGTGTGTGAGTGCATGCCGCAATAAGTATATTTTATGGTGAAACGCTCTGCTGCATAACAACTATTTTCTGGTGAACCCATGCCGCAATAAGTATATTTTCTGGTGAAATGCTGCTGCATTATGATTTTCGGGGGTCTTGGGGGTGGGGTTCACCATGAGGGGTGCGGGGTATGGGACTGGGGGCAATCACGGGGGGGGGGGGGGGTGCCACAGGATTTCTCGCCTGGAGTGACAAAATGGCTAGAGACACCCCTGACAATATCACATGGGCACCAACAGGTTTCAACTGTCCGATTTAATTGCATAGCTTGGCAAGATGACAATATTGACAGCATATCCATTCACATTGTGCATATATACATCACCGCTCTGGTGTCACCACCCACAGAGACCCTCCGGTCAACAATTGTTTCGCTTGGTAGCTTCCTCCTGGACCGCTGCTCTCCGCGGCGGGGATAAGGCTCAAACGCCACGGGCAAGTGTGCGTCTAAAAGTACCCCGGAAGGGTATCCGCCCACTTGTTCCTCCCTGACTTGCGTCACGTCCCACGTCGGATAGCGTGAGCGTGCGTCCTCTCGGAGCACTGCCCATCACCATCCACTATCACGGCACGTCACCACGCTCGTCGACGCTACCAGAGCGTCGTCGCCATGGCAACAAACCAGTCTCCTGGATGCGCTCCAACACCCGGAAGAAGGCAAAACAGCCTTCCCCATCGGGGAAGAGCAGCATGTCGTGTCATGGGGCCGGCGCGAGCCAAGGAGGTAATCCAGACCGCACAGGGCATACTGCTCAGGGGGAACCCTTAGTATCTAGACAATATACATCCTATTTTAAGAAAAGACCCACAACCGAGAGGAGGCTCAGCAAGGCTCAATAACTAACAACTACAAGGCAAAGGACTAGAGAAATAAAGAACCAACAGGTGATATCCCTAAACCGACGAGAAGACTTATATAGAGAGATTATACAAACATCAAAATATAATGACATAATTAGTTCTTTTCTAAGAACATACTTAGTTCATTCCGATCATTGAACCCTAATGGGCCCATAGCATTGGTTCTTGAGATCCAGGTTGCTTCCTTTTGAGAAAGAAGTCTCTCCCTATCTCCTCCCCTTCGAGGGGTTACTACAGTAAACAGTCCAGTAATCTTTAATTGGGTTGGATCACTTTGATGGACCTTTTTGAAATGTTCAACTAATCTTGGAACACCACCCTTGCCTTTCCTAATAAATCTAATGTGTTCTACCAGTCTCTCCCTCATGGGGCGGGTAGTCTTCCCTATATAGAAAAATAGGCAAGGACACAGGAGGGCATAGACCACAAACTCAGTTCTGCAGGTTATGAAATCCTTAATTTGGAGATCAATACCTCCCAATCGTACATTTTTTGTTTTGTTAACGTGACCACACGTTGGACAATGTCCACATGGGTAACAACCCTGGTTTTTTACAGATCCTAGCCAGGATTTGTTTTGGGGTCTAACATACTCACTCCTAGTTACCAGGGACCCTATGGTGGGACCTCTTCTATATGCCAGAATCGGTGGACTTTGGATCTTAGGTCCAAATCCATTGTCCTGCTGTAGGATGTACCAATTTTTGTTTATAATTTCCATAATCTTATCGGCCATTGGTGAATAGTCGAAGGTCATAACAAACCTATCTTCTTGCTCCCCAACTTTTTCTTTTAGAAGATCCTTTCTGTCTACCGCTCTTGCTTTGGTCAGGGCTATTCTAAGATCCTGCTTCGCATATCCTCTTTCGGAGAACCTATTGCTCATCTCCTCTGCCTGTTTCTCAAAGTCCACGTCCCGAGTATTGTTCCTCCTCAATCTAATGAATTGGCTGTATGGAATTGCTGATTTAACATGGGGGGGGGGTGGTAGCTAGCATGATGTAGAACCGAATTTGTAGCCGTGTCCTTCCTGTGTCCCCTAGAAATCAAGGCACCCTCGTGGACCTCCAAGGTGAGGTCTAAGAAATTGACCCTATCTCCACCCCAATCACCAGTAAAAAGCATATTCCTATCATTTTTGTCCAAATATTCCAAAAAGGAGTTAAAACGGTCCCTGGTGGAACCCCAAATGACCAACACATCGTCAACGTACCTGGACCATGCCCTCAGATCACTTTAAAAGGGGTTTCTTTCCCCATATATATATTCCTCCTCCCACTTTGCCAGGAAGATATTTGCAAATGTGGGAGCTACTGATGTCCCCATTGCTGTCCCAGATGTTTGGCGATACCAAACATCTCCAAATCTGAAGGCATTATGTCTTAATACAAATCTTAGGCAATCCCCCAAGAATTCGCTTTCCGACTGTTCGACCAACCTAGTGGTATGTAGCATATCCAAGACAGCCTTCACCCCCATCTCCTGTGGTATCCTGTTGTACAGGCTTACCACGTCGATGGTGGCGAGGCTGTCACCCTCCTGCCACTTTAACTGCTCAATCATTTTCAAAACATGTGTTGTGTCTTTCAGATATGATGGGACAAAGGACAGCAGAGGCCTAAGGGCATGGTCCAGGTACCTTGAGAGGGGCTCTGTTACAGAGCCCCTCCCGGAGACAATGGGTCGGCCCGGGGGGTCTTATGGACCTTAGGTAGGAAGTAGATCACTGGCTTCCTTGGAAACTCAGGGAATAAATCCTCCCCCAACTTTTGTTCCAGCAGGCCAGACATCACTCCCTCCCGCAACAGATTACGCAACTTTCTCTGGAACATGGAGGTAGGGTCTTCGTTAAGTTTAACATAGGTAGATGAATCTTCCAACTGTCTCATTGCTTCCTTAATGTATTGATTTGTGGACATCACTACTATGTTCCCTCCCTTGTCAGCCTTTTTGATTGTGAGGTCAGGACGGGACTTGAGCCATTTAAGAGCTTTCCATTCACCCGACGAGAGGTTTCTCTCATCACGTGGATAGATTAAGGCTCTAGATTCCCTCAGAACTTGTTTTTGGAATATATCCAAAGTGGAGCCAGACAAGGGAGGGAACGGAGCAACAGATTTGCAGGGCCTGAACCTCATTAGTATGGGGAGGGGTGGGCAAAAGTGAACCACAGACACAAAAGAGAGAAAGCACCAGGAGCCAATAGTGCAATATGTCTACACAACAGGATAAATATATATACATATGTACAGCCCCGTTTCTATGGGTGTGCAAACAGTGCAATCACCCGGGGCACCAGATTGAGGGGCAGGAGGAGGGGGGTGCAGCGGCAGGGGAAGCGGGCATAATGTATTTACAGCTTACCTTCCACCGCCGATCCCCCGCAGCCTTTATCTGCTTCCTCTCCCGGCTTCTGTCGCGTTGGTAACAGTGACCCTTGTGATGACGTGACCGCATGTCATCAGGGGCCGCTGTTACCAATGCGACAGATGCCAGGACAGAAAGGAGATAGAGACTGCAGGGGATCGGCGGCAGAAGGTGAGCTGTAAATACACTATGTGCCTGCTCCCCCCGCCGCTGTGGGGCACTTACCGATCTAAACTATACTGGGGGCACCTATCTACCCTATATTGGGGGTACCTACCTAACGTATACTGGGAGCACCTACCTAACTAACCTATAGTGGGGGCACCTACCTATCTAACCTATACTAGTGGTGACTATACTGACTACATATATTGGAGGCACCTACCTATCTAACCTATAGTGGGAGCACCTACCTATCTAACCTATACTAGTGGTGACTATACTAACTACCTATATTGGAGGCACCTACCTATCTAACCTATATTGAGGGCACCTACCTATCTAACCTATACTGGTGGCAACTATACGGGTTACCCTATACTGGAGGCACCTACCTCTCTAACCTATACCGGGGAACACCTATAGCTGTCTAACTATACTGCGGGCACCTATAACTATACCTGGCTCCACGGGGAATATTGTATCTGCAATATTCATTTGCAGGTACATCATGAGTTTATTTTAAATAATTTGACTCAGTCCAGATAAAACTAGCAATTATTTTTTTCAATTTTGGATTTTTATTTCAATGTTAGCACTTTTCAAAGTTTGCCTCCATTTCCCCCTATTCATTGCATTAGTAGAACATTAAAATTGTGTCAGAATACAGCATGTGAATAGCAATGTTCAGATCCCGTTACCAATTACCGTTGATCAACCCTTTATTTCCTGCTAGGACCTCCTCTCTTCTAATCATTCGGCCTGTTCTCGTTTCATGTGACTTTCACTACCTCCGCTCTGTGTTTGGGCTCTTATTTAATACTTTCTCTCTCTTAGGTTCCCGTCCCAGTTTTCGCCATTCCTTGCACTTTCATCTCTGTCTCCCTACGTAGGTGTAGAATTAATAGCTTGTAAAGTGACAGGATACAGTGCAGTCTTTACAACTGTTTTCATTAGCACATTCTTGTGTTGCATTGCTTCCATATTTGCACGCTGGACGGGCCGATCCTGGCGGGCAGCGCCCTGTGCTCCAAGGCAGCTTTGCAAGGCTTTGGAGATGATTGTTATTAATCAGTGGATAGCGCTGACCTATCACCTTCCACCGCAGGAATGAGACGTCTTGCTCCAACCACCTGGTGCTTTTTCTTTTTTTTTTGTTCTGTTTATGCCAGAAGGGGATTTTATGATCTGTTTGGGATGTGAAGATGGGTTTTAAGTTGACTTTAAACATCTTTGCACTCTCTTCTCAGAGGTAAAGCCGTTACATAGTTATATTTTTTAATCCAAACATTACAGAATAAATGTTGACGATGGCACCTTTTTTATCATTCGTTTCACCGTGGTCCTGCAGGCCTTCACATAACACCGCAGTATTACTTGCTTGTGAATAAGATGTATGAAGTAAGAGCAAGTCCTCTCCAAGAGCTGAGGGATGTTGTTTCAGGTGCCCACCTGCCCTCACTAGATCTCCTCTACTCCATGAGAATGAAGGCAAGGGCCGCCAAGATCTTACTCGATCCCTCCCACCCAGGCAGGCGCTACTTTGAGCCCCTACCATTAGGACGCCGTTTCAGATCCATCCCCTCCAAAACCACCAAGCACATGAACACCTTCTTCCCCCAAGCGGTCCTCCTGATGAACTCACTGAACTCAAGACCCCCACCACCACCACCACCAGGTCTGCACCACTGAGACACTCTAGCCCTCAGGGAAACCCTCCCTCACAGCTGTAAACTCTGACCCTCCCAAGACTCAAGCTTGCATTGCTTGCTTTATATGTTTGCTTTGCATGTTTGCCTTGTGTTGTTATATGTTCCTGAACTGCCATTTGCCTTGTGAACCACAAGCAATTCCGGGCACACCAATCGGTGTACTTGGTGACAATAAAGATGATTCTGATTCTGAGAGGAAATCGCTAATGGACTGCGGCACTCGCGTGTTTTGTTTCATCATACGGCCAGTGGCATAACCTCAATTCATGGGGACCCCAGTGGAACTTCGATGAGGCTTCACATTGTTCATACCCTTCTCCTTGTCCACCCCTAGTGCCCCTCACAGCCTGGGGGCCCATCTCACAAGGGTCATAATACAAGTAGCCATCATGATCTTCACACCCATAACAAGTGTAGGCACAAAACACCTTATCTGAAGTATAGTCCCCTGTATGGGAGGATGGGAAGGTTCGTAGTCAGGGCTCCCCACAGCTCTGGGCCCCCCTGCCATCGCAGGTGCTGCTACCCTCTAGTTACGCCCCCTGCCTACAGCAACATTGCAGCCTTGGACATTTTAGGCAGCGGGTGGCGTACATTTAAAAAAGTCGCAATCAAATTTGGGCGCGATTTACCGGCAAAAATAAAAATAGCAGTAATTTAAAATAATCGATAAATAACGGTATTTGTAATGTAAAATCGTTATCGAAATTGATTAACAAAATATACCATTTTAAAACAGATCGGAGTTGATAATGAAAATATATTATCGTTAAATACCATAATATAATTCAACGATACAGCTTAACCCTACCCTACTCTCACACTGAACCCCCCCTGGTGGCGCCTAACCCTATACACCCCCCTGGTGGTGCCTAACCCTAACCACCGCCCTGGTGGTGCTAACCCTAACCACCCACCCAGTAGTGCCTAACCCTAACCACCCCCCGGTGTTGCCTAACCTTAAAGGGGAACTGAAGAGAGAGGTTTATGGAGGCTGTCATGTTTATTTCCTTTTAGACAATACCAGTTGCCTGGCAGCCCTGCTGATCCTCTGCCTCTAATACTATTAGCCATAGCCCCTGAACAAGCATGCAGCAGATCAGGTGTTTCAGTGGTTCAGACTTATAAGTCTGATCTGACAAGACTAGCTGCATGCTTGTTTCTGGTTTTAATCAGATACTACTGCAGAGAAATAGACCAGCAGGGCTGCCAGGCAACTGGTATTGATTAAAAGGAAATAAACATGACAGCCTCCATATACCTCTCTCTTCAGTTCCCCTTTAATCACTTCCCCTGCATAAACACCCTTTTACACACAGAAAGGATAATATTGTAATAACACATATTATGGTAAATAAATCATTACATATTATGACCTATTATCATAATTACATCATTACACATCTTAAAGACATATATAATCGTTAATCACCGTAATTACATCATTACACATCTTTATTTATCATTATGATACATGTATCGATATAATCCACATATATCGATATAATCGTCAAGTATCGTAAACAATGAAAGTCTAGATTTAGTTTCACAAACCTCTATTTATCAATCGTACTTTATCGTTTTAAGTAAAATTTTGATATTTCGCAAACATTTGCAAAGTTAAGTGAAAACTTACAAAACTGATAATTAACATTAAAATGATAGCCGCGCCCAAAGCTTCTGTGTTTTGGAGCATTTCTTAGTTCCAAGGATACAACCAGAAGGAGGTGTTCCCTGGATGTTGGAATAGTTAGAGAAAGGTGTCTGTCTACACTGTGGTTTATTTGAGATGTTTTTAGTAAGTGAGCTGTTGGCAACTTATAAGAGGGGATTTATCTGAGGTTTCTTCCAGAGAAGAGTTCTTTATTAACAATTTATGAGTAGGTAGTTCAGATTCATATCAATACCAATATCTTGAATTTCCTGGAAATACGGGAGGTTTGATTAGTCTGATAACCCCAGCCGGCTCTGAGGCTCATTTCAGGTTCTCTTATGCCAAACGTCAGCATAATACCAGTCATAAAAAAAACAGGATTATCTTCAAATTTCTCAAATTCTAAAAATGTGATCTTTTCACACCTTGTTACTTTGCCTACTTTTTGGTACTTTTTCAATGGAAGAGTGATGAAAAACTATCTCTTAAGGTGGCCACACACCATACAATTTTTTAAATATCTGTTCAATTTAAGAATTGCAATAAATTTTTCTGACTGATTGTAACATATTCAAAAATATGACCAATGTACCACACACCTATGCTCAATTTTTCCCCAATTATGATAAAAATGATTGGAAACTCTGACAAAATTGGTAGGGTGTGTATATTAATAAATTGACAATCCAACACACACCATACAATCTTTAGAAAGATTGAAGAAAAATATCTGGCAGTCCGGATCGATTAAAATCGAAGAAAACGGGAAATCCGATCGGATTTTCAGTCGAATGAAAAAAAAGCTTTCGATTTTTTTCGGGAGATACGATCGTTTTTATCGAATTACTGTAAAATCGGATCATTTTATTGTATCGTGTGTGGCCACCTTTAGGAGAGAACTTAGGAGAAAAAGTAAATTGCATATGGCCCACTGTATCTAATAATACATTTTATTACATGCTTATATCATTTTTTTGTTGCATTGCTTGGTCTAGGAAGCCAAAAAGTGACACTGAAGCGAAACAAAAAAAGTATGATATAATGAATTGTATGTATAGTACGTACTGTATCATTCATAATATGTTAGTAGCAAAGAAAAGAATCTCATATTTTTATTTTCAGTTATATAGCTGTTTTTCTATAAAATTGCATCATTCTCTAATATTTCCAGTTTACAAATTACACTCTGTTTTTTAAATGACGAAACAGAGCAGAGCTAATGACCCTTTAACCATTTCAGCCCGCGGGGATTTTTCATCTTATGCATCAGAGCAATTTTCACCTCCCATTCATACGCCAATAACGTTATCACTAATTATCACAATTTATTGATCTATATCTTGTTTTTTCCGCCACTAATTAGACTTTGTTTGGGTGGTACATTTTGCTAAGAATTTTTTTTTATAAATGCATTTTAACAGGATTAATAAGAAAAAAAATGGAAAAAATTCATTATTTCTCAGGTATTCATCCATTATAGCTTTAAAATAATCCACGCTACCATAATTGAAACCTATGTATTTTATTTGCCCGTTTGTCTCGGTTATGACACCATTTAAATGTTGTCCCTACCACAATGTATGGTGCCAATATTTTATTTGGAAATAAAGGTGCATTTTTTCCGTTTTGCGTCCATCTCTATTTACAAGCTTATAATTTAAAAAATGTTCGTAGTATACCCCCTTCAAATGCATATTTAAAAAGTTCAGACCCTTATGTAACGATTTATGTTTTTTTTTTTTTTTTTTTAATTGTAATTTATTTTTCCATTAAAAATTTTATTTGGGTAATATTTTGGTGTGGGAAATAAACTGTTATTTTTTTATGTTATTATATGTGTAAATTGTAATGTAAAAAATATGTAGATATAGTTTTACTATTTGGCCACAAGATGGCCAACTTGAGTTTTTTTTTTCTCCTTTTAGCTTCTCGCTAACCGGAAGCACAAGGGGGACGCGGAAATTTTTATTTGCAGAAAGACTGAAACCTCTAGTAGGAGCACTTCGGTTTTTCTGCTGGGGACACGGATCGGTGATCAGGAACCATGTTCCTGTTCACTGATCCCAGGGCTACCGGGGGACAGCACGGGGGCGCGGCCGCGATTGCGCGTGGGAGCGCGGCGAAGCGCGGCACCGCAGCAGAGCAGCCGCCTGGACGTGAGCATCACGTCCGGGTGGCTGAAATGGTTAAACTTCCTGGCAGTAAAACCTTAACGAGACACAGAAGTGAAAAATAAATTATAATATAATGATTTGTATGTGTAGTACAGCTAAAAAATAAAGCATTAGTAGCAGAGACACGAGTCTAATATTGTTTCCAGTACTGAAAGAGTTAAGAAACGCCAGTTGTTATCTATGCAAAAAAGCCATTGAGCTCCATGACTTTCAAAGTCACAGAGGGCTCTGTCTTCTGAATCTTGTTATCTCAACTGTCAGTCACTGTATTTTCTTTTTCTCTCCAGAGGACAGCTCAATAGTTCACAAGACTGCTCTGTAAAATCATTTAGAATGCTGAGTAGTGGGGAAACTGCACATATTACAGAATGATGCAATTTTATAAAAAAAACACTGTATACCTGAAAATAAAAATATGAGAATATTTTCTTTGCTACTAATGTTCTAGTAATTATCCGTACTACACAACCAATTCATTATATCATAATTTTTTTTCACTTCAGTGTCTCTTTAAATAAAACAAGAAACAGTGAGAGACAGGTTGAGAGAAGGGCTTCAGGGAACAGCACCGTAGCTAACCAGAGAGCTCAGAGAAGCTCTTTTGCATAGATAACAACTGAAGTTTCTTAACTCTTCCTGTACTGGAAACAATATGAGACTCATATCTGTGCTATGAATGTTCTATTTCTTAGCTGTACTACACATACAAATCAGTATATCAGACATTTATTTTCCCTTCAGACTTGAATGCCTGTAAACCTTCACAGATGAATGTGAGATTATGATGCGCCCCGTTTGGTCTCCTGTATTTTATTATTATGTGTCGGTACTTCCTTTGCTACTCATTAAAAGCCGGGACTAGTCTCACCTTTCTGATTAGCAGCACTTTGTTCCCCCTCTTTTGTGTCTCCTGATGCTACCTGCTCGTTAGAGACACACTTAGGTCTGTACGGCGGAGGGGGGGTCTCCTGGCGTTAAACATTTTCCTCTTCTCCTTCCTCCCTCAGCATGGCTGCAGAGGTTTTTTAAAGGCCCGCCAGCTGCTCTGTCTTCTCTAATGAGTCCCAGGTGTTCCTCTTTTCTCCCATTTAACTCTTTCCCCTGGTTCCTCGGCCTACTCAGGTCAAGCTGAAGTTCTGCTCTTGTGAATTAGGTGAGAGCCGTATAAATGAGAGGATGTCAAAGTGAAGGTGTTCAGCTTAGAAACCAGTCTAGTCCCAGATGGCATGGAATTGGAACATTCTACTAATACCACCTGACTGTTATACACCAATGGGCCTCTCCCTCAAACAGGGCCGGTTTAGGCAACAATGGGGCCCCAGGGCAAAATAAACCTGGGGGGCCCCCCAACATATACCCCGGAACAAAAATCGGCATTAGAG
The DNA here is from genome assembly GCF_040937935.1 of Hyperolius riggenbachi. Classification (NCBI taxonomy): domain Eukaryota; kingdom Metazoa; phylum Chordata; class Amphibia; order Anura; family Hyperoliidae; genus Hyperolius; species Hyperolius riggenbachi. The sequence goes on along the minus strand of NC_090655.1, from coordinate 9,729,529 downwards.
GACCTTTTTTGCAGCTGGTATAGTCAGGGTGTGAAGTCCCAATCGGTCAGAGCTCCACATTCTGGCTATCTCAGCCTGCATGGGGGACAAGGGGTTAAAAAGTTTCAGGAGGGGGGACCCCACATAATTTTTTTTTTTTAATTCCCACACTCTAAACATAAAAAATTGGGAAAATAGGAAAAAATGCCAGGGATCTTCATACAGCCATATTGCGGCTGTATAGCGATCCCTGGCCAAAGCGCTGCGGCTGCGTATAGACCCCCTGGAAACCCCGTCAGAAAATTTATTGCGCTTTTGTTTGATGCATGTAAAATGACACTACCGTTAGGTTTGCTACTAAAAGTGACATTTACCGCATTTAAAAGTATACTTTTTTCCTTCTAAACTTTAAAATCGATTTTCTCAAAAACTATAAGGTCTTTTTGAAAAATTCTTTTTTCCTCTTATTCCTAACGATCTCCTTAACATATCCTGCAAATTTAGGGTTTCTAGCATTTAAGGTGGATTTGCTATTAACCATTAAAGTCGACAGGTTTTTAAATGTGTTTTGTTTTTTTCCTTTGAAACTTTAAAATCGATTTTCTCAAAAACTATAAGGCCGATTTGCAAAAAAATTTTTTTCTCTTGTAGCCACTGGGGGCCCCTACAAGCTCTGGGGCAGCTGCCTCCTTTGCCTTAATGGTAGCGCCGGCCCTGCCCTCAAAGCAGAAATATGAAGAGGACTTCACCATTCTCCACCCGCTTGTGTCACGTGTTCGGATAATTGTTGCAAATTTATCGTTTTAGACCAACGCTGCATGTTTTGTCTATATGTAGCTGCCATTATAGATGAGTACCATTTGATAACAATAGAATTTTTATTAAGTTCTGGACAAGACCATAGATAGTGGAATAGGAGGCCTCATCTCCATTGTACCACTGGTTCTGATGGAGAGCTTAAAGGATACCCAAACTGACATGTGACATGATGAGGTAGACATGGGTATGTACAGTGCCAAGCACACAAATAACTAGGCTGTGTTCCTTTTTTTCTTTCTCTGCCTGAAAGAGTTAAATATCAGGTATGTAAGTGGCTGACTCAGTCCTGACAGTCCAGAAAGTGACTACAGTGACAGTTAGTGACAAGACGAAGACGATTTACTCTGTACAGTGCTGCGGAAGATGTTGGCGCTATATAAATACTAAATAATAATAAAATAATAATAATAATTCTGACAAAATCTAGTCAGAACTAGAAGGAAACGTTGTTAGAAGAAACTGGTGAGCTTCTGAGAGGAACTGATGGCGAGGTGAGTATGTAATATTCATTTGCAGCTACATCATGTGTTGATCTAACATAATTTTATGTGCTTCAGGCCAGGGACCCTTTTAAAGAGAAAAATATTTGGCACTGGACGCCATATTTCCACGCTGTTTTTGGTTTGTGATTCGCACATAAAGACGAGTGTTATTTGCTTAGCTAGACTTTGTTGTCTTAACTAGGGAATTTTCAGGAAACAACACCGTTTTTAAATGATGTTTTTAGTCATATAACAGGCCTCTATGATCTATTTGGCAAATAAATCTCTTTTTTTTTTTGTTAAATTGTTGTTCAGAAAACCCCTAATACCTATAAAAACCCGACCGCGCATCACGGATATTGTTTTACATTAAGTGCAATGAATTTACACTATAAAACCTGTTTTGGCACATTTACATCAGGTCTAAATTATAGTGGGGTTTTTTTTTGTTTGTTTTTTTATTACCTATTGTTAAATCTTATGACTTTGTAATTGAAATTCTAATTCTGCTAAGAAATCTTTAAATGATGGAAATTTCTCATTTAAAAATGTGCGCACTGGTCGTTTCCTACCGCTACTTCTCTGTGGCATAGCCAGGAATCCGCCAAATGGTTTCTCAGCTTCTAAAAATGTGCGCAGTTGTCTCTTGTATGGGAATATTCCAGGGGACGGGAGCGCAACGAGGGATGCGCGCGGCCCAGCAGCCCATACGCAGAAGCCCATGACTGCCCGGATTACTGGGAGTCGTAGCGGCTGAACGGAGGGATCTAAGGGGACAGCGAGGGACTCAGTGCTGCTCATGTGGCTGGAGGAAGCCCCGGGTAAGTATAAATTAGCGATAGTGAACCATCTCAAGTTCACTTTAAGTTATCACCTCTGTAGTTATTCTCGCATGCAGTAGATAGGGAGGGGAGGAGCACACACAGGATGTAGCTCCACCCCTCCAGCTGCAAGGACGATTACTGCTAGCCTGTGTAGCACAGCCAGGGAAGGAGAGAGGCCGTGGCTGTGTGTGTGTGGCTGGGTGTGTGTGTGTCTCTGTGTCTCTGATGGGAATGTCTGGAAATGTAAAGTAGTCAGCGTACAGCTTGTGTCCCATCCAAATAACCCAACACACAGCCATTTACGTCTAAACCAATGGCAACAAAAGTGAGTACGCCCCTAAGTGAAGAATATAAGAATCCTGCCCAATTAGACATTTTCCCTGCCTAGGGTCATGTGACTGACTCATTAGTGTTACAAAGTCTAGGGTGTGAATGGGGGAGCAGGTGTGGTACATTTGGTGTTATTGCCCTCACACTTGCACCGTACCGATCACTGGAAATTCATCATGGCCCCTCATTGCAGAGAACTCTCTGAGGTCTTACAGGACAGGTTCCCTTACCACCCAATCAAGCAGCTTTGACTGAGATTTTCCAACATGTCCGAATGATGCTTTTTGACCGATTTTAGGCCAAAATCAATAGAATCATCAGGCAGACATGTTGAGGCACTGATTTACATTCGATAATATTATCGAATTGGATGGTCGATTGGCCTGCCAAATTGCTAGATGTATGGCCACCTTTACTGTCCTATCTTCAGTGTTGTCCCATGAAAAGATCGGATAAAATATTTATTTGCAAAAATGGGAGAAGTATTATTATTATTTAGTATTTATATAGTGCCGACATATTACGCAGCGCTGTACAAAGTATATTGTCTTGTCACTAACTGTCCCTGAGGAGCTCACAATCTAATCCCTACCATAGTCATATGTCTATGTATGTATAGTGTAGTCTAGGGCGGATTTAGGGGGAAGCCAATTAACTTATCTGTATATCTTTGGGATGTCTGAGAAAACCAGAGTGCCCGGAGGAAACCCACGCAGACATGGGGAGAACTTACAAACTCCGTGCAGATAGTGCCCTGGCTAGGATTTGAACCAGGGACCCAGCGCTGCAAGGCCAGAGTGCTAACCACTACACCGAGGGATACTATAGAGATATGCTGCATATAAGGGGACACTCTTTATGCTACCCTCTTGTGTGCAGGGCAATGCTCTGCCCTGCTTGCCCCTGTGCTGCCAATGTTGCCCTGCTTGGCCCTGTACTGCTAATGCTGCACTGCTTGCTCCCGAACTGCTAAAGCTCTGCCCTGCTTGCCCCCGTACTGCCAATGCTGCCCTGCTTGCCCCCATACTGCTAATGCTGCACTGCTTGTCCCCGTACTGCTAATGCTGCACTGCTTGTCCCCGTACTGCTAAAGCTCTGCCCTGCTTGCCCCCGTACTGCTAATGCTGCACTGCTTGCTCCCGTACTGCCAATGCTCTGCCCTGCTTGCCCCTGTGCTGCCGATGTTGCCCTGCTTGTCCCCGTACTGCTAAAGCTCTGCCCTGCTTGCCCCCGTACTGCTAATGCTGCACCGCTTGCTCCCGTACTGCCAATGCTCTGCCCTGCTTGCCCCTGTGCTGCCAATGCTCTGCCCTGCTTGCACCCGTACTGCCAATGCTCTGCCCTGCTTGCACCCGTACTGCCAATGCTCTGCCCTGCTTGCCCCTGTACTGCCAATGCTCTGCCCTGCTTGCTCCATACTGCCAATGCTCTGCCCTGCTTGCTCCTGTACTGCCAATGCTCTGCCCTGCTTGCCCCCGTACTGCCAATGCTCTGCCCTGCTTGGCCCGTACTGCCAATGCTGCCCTGCTTGCCCCTGTACTGCAAATGCTCTTCCCTGCTTGCTCCCGTACTGCCAATGCTCTGCCCTGTTTGCCTCTGTACTGCCAATGCTCTGCCCTGCTTGCTCCCATACTGCCAATGCTCTGCCCTGCTTGCTCCCGTACTGCCAATGCTCTGCCCTGCTTGCTCCCGTACTGCCAATGTTCTGCACTGCTTGCTCCCGTACTGCCAATGCTCTGCCCTGCTTGCTCCATACTGCCAATGCTCTGCCCTGCTTGCCCCTGTACTGCCAATGCTCTGCCCTGCTTGCTCCTGTACTGCCAATGCTCTGCCCTGCTTGCCCCTGTACTGCCAATGCTGCCCTGCTTGCCCCTGTACTGCAAATGCTCTTCCCTGCTTGCTCCCGTACTGCCAATGCTCTGCCCTGTTTGCCTCTGTACTGCCAATGCTCTGCCCTGCTTGCTCCCATACTGCCAATGCTCTGCCCTGCTTGCTCCCGTACTGCCAATGCTCTGCCCTGCTTGCTCCCGTACTGCCAATGTTCTGCACTGCTTGCTCCCGTACTGCCAATGCTCTGCCCTGCTTGCTCCATACTGCCAATGCTCTGCCCTGCTTGCCCCTGTACTGCCAATGCTCTGCCCTGCTTGCCCCTGTACTGCCAATGTTCTGCACTGCTTGCTCCCGTACTGCAAATGCTCTTCCCTGCTTGCTCCATACTGCCAATGCTCTGCCCTGCTTGCCCCCGTACTGCCAATGCTCTGCCCTGCTTGCCCCTGTACTGCCAATGCTCTGCCCTGCTTGCTCCCGTACTGCCAATGCTCTGCCCTGCTTGCCCCCGTACTGCCAATGCTCTGCCCTGCTTGCCCCTGTACTGCCAATGCTCTGCCCTGCTTGCTCCCGTACTGCCAATGCTCTGCCCTGCTTGCCCCTGTACTGCCAATGCTCTGCCCTGCTTGCCCCCGTACTGCCAATGCTCTGCCCTGCTTGCCCCCGTACTGCCAATGCTCTGCCCTGCTTGCCCCTGTACTGCCAATGCTCTGCCCTGCTTGCTCCCGTACTGCCAATGCTCTGCCCTGCTTGCCCCTGTACTGCCAATGCTCTGCCCTGCTTGCTCCCGTACTGCCAATGCTCTGCCCTGCTTGCTCCTGTACTGCCAATGCTCTGCCCTGCTTGCCCCTGTACTGCCAATGCTCTGCCCTGCTTGCCCCCGTACTGCCAATGCTCTGCCCTGCTTGCACCTGTACTGCCAATGCTCTGCCCTGCTTGTCCCCGTACTGCCAATGCTCTGCCCTGCTTGCACCTGTACTGCCAATGCTCTGCCCTGCTTGCCCCCGTACTGCCAATGCTCTGCCCTGCTTGTCCCTGTACTGCCAATGCTCTGCCCTGCTTGCTCCCGTACTGCCAATGATGCCCTACTTGCTCCATACTGCCAATGCTCTGCCCTGCTTGCACCTGTACTGCCAATGATGCCCTGCTTGCTCCCATACTGCCAATGCTCTGCCCTGTTTGCTCCCATACTGCCAATGCTCTGCCCTGCTTGCCCCCGTACTGCCAATGCTCTGCCCTGCTTGTCCCTGTACTGCCAATGCTCTGCCCTGCTTGCTCCATACTGCCAATTCTCTGCCCTGCTTGCTCCCATACTGCCAATGCTCTGCCCTGCTTGCACCTGTACTGCCAATGATGCCCTGCTTGCTCCCATACTGCCAATGCTCTGCCCTGTTTGCTCCCATACTGCCAATGCTCTGCCCTGCTTGCCCCCGTACTGCCAATGCTCTGCCCTGCTTGTCCCTGTACTGCCAATGCTCTGCCCTGCTTGCCCCTGTACTGCCAATGCTCTGCCCTGCTTGCCCCCGTACTGCCAATGCTCTGCCCTGCTTGCCCCCGTACTGCCAATGCTGCCCTGCTTGCCCCTGTACTGCAAATGCTCTTCCCTGCTTGCTCCATACTGCCAATGCTCTGCCCTGCTTGCTCCCATACTGCCAATGCTCTGCCCTGCTTGCTCCCATACTGCCAATGCTCTGCCCTGCTTGCCCCCGTACTGCCAATGTTCTGCCCTGCTTGCTCCCATACTGCCAATGCTCTGCCCTGCTTGCTCCCGTACTGCCAATGTTCTGCCCTGCTTGCCCCCGTACTGCTAAAGCTCTGCCCTGCTTGCTCCCGTACTGCCAATGCTCTGCCCTGCTTGCTCCCATACTGCCAATGCTCTGCCCTGCTTGCCCCTGTACTGCCAATGCTCTGCCCTGCTTGCTCCATACTGCCAATGCTCTGCCCTGCACCTGTACTGCCAATGCTCTGCTCTGCTTGCTCCCGTACTGCCAATGCTCTGCCCTGCTTGCTCCATACTGCCAATGCTCTGCCCTGCTTGCTCCATACTGCCAATGCTCTGCCCTGCTTGCTCCCGTACTGCCAATGCTCTGCCCTGCTTGCTTCCGTACTGCCAATGCTCTGCCCTGCTTGCTCCATACTGCCAATGCTCTGCCCTGCTTGCTCCATACTGCCAATGCTCTGCCCTGCTTGCTCCTGTATTGTCAATGCTCTGCCCTGCTTGCCCCCGTACAGCCAATGCTCTGCCCTGCTTGCTCCATACTGCCAATGCTCTGCCCTGCTTGCCCCTGTACTGCCAATGCTCTGCCCTGCTTGCTCCTGTATTGCCAATGCTGCCCTGCTTGGCCCTCCACTGACACTAGAACCATTGGCTGAAGTGTAGAGCGAGTTCCATGCAGTGCAGCAGATGGTACAGCGCAGGGAGTTAGACATTCATTATATCAGGATTGTCACACCTGGAGGAGGCTGAACGCCCCGGGCACCTGAGCTCTGTAATTAGGAGAAAGCAGAGGGGGCTTATTAATGGTGCTCAGGAGGTGGCTGGCGTTACACACGATTTATAGAAGGACAAATTCTTTCGCCATAATTTATGTATTAAGCAGCGACTCTGCGGCTTTTATGGAAACAGAGTGGTGAAAGCTTGTGACTGTGGGCGGGGCCTGCCTGTCATTATCTGCGGGGTCACGGGAGCAGCACTGTAAGACCCCCTCTACACACATCCACGGTCCTATGTATCTGGGTGGCTCGCTTGTATAAATGTATAACAACACATCTATAAGATGCTGAGCTATATTATATGTATCAATATGTCATAAGCAGAGAAAATGTAGCATTACAAATACATCCATTAATATTATTGTGCATTTATATAGCACTGACCTCTTTTGCAGCACTGTACAGAGTACATAGTCATGTCACAGACTGTCCTCAGAGGAGCTCACAGTCTAATCCTACCATAGTCATAGTGTAATGTCCTACCATATTATTATTATGTATTTATATAGCACTGACATCTCCTGCAGCACTTTACAGAATACACAGTCATGTCACTGACTGTCCTCAGAGGAGCTCACACTCTAATCCTACCATAGTCATAGCCTAATGTCCTACCATATTATTATCATGTATTTATATAGCACTGACATCTTCTGCAACACATTACAGTGTACATAGTCATGTCACTGACTGTCCTCAGAGGAGCTCACAATCTAATCCTAACATGGTCATAGTGTAATGTCCTGCCATATTATTATTATGTATTTATATAGCACTGACATCTTCTGCAGCACTGTACAGAGTACATAGTCATGTCACTGACTGTCCTCAGAGGAGCTCACAATCTAATCCTACCATAGTCATAGTCTAATGTCCTGCCATATTATTATTATGTATTTATATAGTACTGACATCTTCTGCAGCACATTACAGAGTACATAGTCATGTCACTGACTGTCCTCAGAGGAGCTCACACTCTAATCCTACCATAGTCATAGCCTAATGTCCTACCATATTATTATTGTGTATTTATCTAGCACTGACATCTTCTGCAGCACATTACAGAGTACATAGTCATGTCACTGACTGTCCTCAGAGGAGCTCACACTCTAATCCTACCATAGTCATAGCCTAATGTCCTACCATATTATTATTATGAATTTATATAGCACTGACATCTTCTGCAGCACATTACAGAATACATAGTCATGTCACTGACTGTCTTCAGAGGAGCTCACACTCTAATCCTACCATAGTCATAGTGTAATGTCCTACCATATTATTATTATGTATTTATATAGCACTGACATCTTCTGCAGCACATTACAGAGTACATAGCCATGTCACTGACTATCCACAGAGGAGCTCACACTCTAATCCTACCATAGTCATAGTCTAATGTCCTACCATATTATTATTATGTATTTATATAGCACTGACATCTTCTGCAGCACAGTACAGAGTACACAGTCATGTCACTGGCTGTCCTCAGAGGAGCTCACACTCTAATCCTACCATAGTCATAGTCTAATGTCCTACCATATTATTATTATGTATTTATACAGCACTGACATCTCCTGCAGCACTGTACAGAGTACATAGTCATGTCACTGACTGTCCTCAGAGGAGCTCACACTCTAATCCTACCATAGTCATAGACTAATTTCCTACTATATTATTATTATGTATTTATATAGCACTGACATCTTCTGCAGCACATTACAGAGTACATAGTCATGTCACTGACTGTCCTCAGAGGAGCTCACACTCTAATCCTACCATAGTCATAGTCTAATGTCCTACCATATTATTATTATGTATTTATATAGCACTGACATCTTCTGCAGCACATTACAGAGTACATAGTCATGTCACTGACTGTCCTCAGAGGAGCTCACACTCTAATCCTACCATAGTCATAGTGTAATGTCCTACCATATTATTATTACGTATTTATATAGCACTGATATCTCCTGCAGCACATTACAGAGTACATAGTCATGTCACTGACTGTCCTCAGAGGAGTAGGGTCAGTCACTGTGGGGGAACCACAGTAGCCTGTGTGACAAAGACGAGACCAGGAGCCAAATGGTGCAGTATTGTAGGATAAAATTAGCTCAATATTACAAGAGTAATTATTCTCACAAAGGTGAATTGGAGAACCTGCGACTGCCGTACATCTCCTACGGGGTAAACACCGTTCCCGCTCGGTACTCCAGATCCTGCAGGAACAGGGTGGTCGCTTTCCTGGGGTCCTTACTGGCTGTGTATGGCACCACACTAGTGGTAAGGAAGGGCACCCCTAGTGGAGGTGTAGTGGGCAATGAAGAAGAATTGAGGTGCCCAAAAATAAATATCTCTCAAAGTATACTTTATAAAGACATAAATAAATACATGAGGTATGTTATCTCTCCAGATGAAACAACCCAGAAAAACACGGGTTTAGATCAGGTAAGGCTTGTTCAAGAACAATGAATAAAGTCAACGCGTTTATCTGGTCTCTGCCCACTTCCTCAGGTCAATAAAGTGCCTTAGGGATTAGGGAATTCAGTTTGCAGCCTGGGTGCCCCAAAAATGATGATGCCCAGGCTGCAAACTGAATTCCCTGGGGCACTTTATTGACCCGAGGAAGCGGTCAGAGACCCGAGATACACGTTGACCTTATTAATTGTGCTTGAACAAGCCTTACCTGATCTAAACCCTTGTTTTTCTGGGTTGGTTCATCTGGAGAGGTCAGATACCTCATGTATTTATTTATGTCTTTATAAACTATACACTCTTGAGAGATATTAATCTCTCTAATCTCCCATCATCATAGTCTAATTGTCATCAGTCAGCGATTTTTCTGACGATTTTTCCGACGACCGGCGTTTTTTTTTTCTATTTTGAGCAAGGAGTGGTTGTTTCTGCAATCTTGCGGAACGGGTGCAGGCGCACAATTACAGGGATGTCACTCAGGGCCCATTCACACTTAAAGCGTAAGCGCTACCATTTTGCGCACGTGATTTTACCGCGATTAGTGCAGCAAAATCACTGTACACTTCCACAATTCAGAGTGATCGCGATCAGCCCTGCTTTATTAAGCACTGTACTGGGATCACTTCACGATTGCGGCAAAATGCTGCAGGTAACACATTTTACGATTGTCGCTAATCGCTCATGATCGGCCCAATTGCGGCAGTGAGATCATTGCCATCTGGTTAGAATAGCATTAGCACTTTAAAAAGCGCTTCAGCGATTACCGGGAATCACCTGCTAATCGCCGTAGTGAGAACGGTCCCTCAGCGTTGCGCAGCAATGAAGGATGTCACGGCGGATCGGGTCTTTAAGATCTCTGATGACTCCCGTGTAAAGTACCGCAATTACTTGACGTCTCATTTGCGCCCATTGTGTAATGTTGCATCATGTCGCACATACCCACCGGCCGGGAGATGGATCAGGGAGCGCTCATCAGGGAGACGTTGCTAAACCCACTGGCGTAACAATAGGGGATGCAATCCCTGCCCCCTCGGGGGGTGGGGGGGGGGCACTCAGGGACTTTTTTGGGGGCAGGAGGGGTCGCAACATAAGAGGAGAGCGTGACTGAACATCAGTGGGGAGGGGGGACGGACACCTCGGGCTCTCCCCCCCTGCAATCATTAGTGGCAGCGGGCGGGCGGCGGCAGGCTGGACACATACCTCCATCACGTTGGAGGTTCCAATCAGTAAGTGCTTCATGTTACTTCCTGTGTAAACAGGAAGTAGCATGAAACTCTTAAGAGATCGGAGACCTCCGGCGCGATGGAGGTATGTGTCCAGCCTGTCGTCACCCACGGGGGGATTTTTTTTTTGCAGGGGGCCCCGGGGTATTCTAGTTACACCCCTGTGCCTGGACCCATCCTCCTGCTTCGTGAGGTGGGTACTCACCTTTAGTGGCAGCTCTGCGGAGGTGGTAAATCTGCATAGTAAGCAGCCCCACCACCTGTTAAGCCTCCAGTAATCCAGCGCTAGATCACTGTAATAGAGTCAGATTGAGCACAGAGCGGTTTGGATGTGAGCTCAGAGCGGGGAGCTCTTATGTAACGACTCCCCGCTGCTAGGAACAATCCGGCTTGAATTATATTCAGAGCCACTGTCCACATCTCACGGCTGCCAAACCAGATACTTAGTAAAATCAAAAGCCATGTAATAGAAAGATACATAACACTTCCCTGAGGGCTGCGTGTTACCTCAAATATGCACTGCAGAGCAAGCAGCAGCAAATGACTCACTGCTCCAAAATCATTATTACTGGTCAAGCACTCAGCGTCTGCCCGGGCTTCACTGCAAGACGATTGAATGGGACAGTTTTATTAAATCTCAAAGTGTGACAAACTTCCAGCGCTCCAGGCGGTCTCTGCAGCGCTCCATCCCAGGCTACGCAATTCATTTCATTTAATGGCGCGGGATATTGGTAGGGACAACATCATATAAGTGTATCAGCGTGTGGCTGGGGCCATGTGCCCAGGCTAATGCACAGCTCCAGGGCCGGCCCTAGACTTTTTGCCGCCTGAGGCAAATTTTTTTAAAAAAATTGCCACCGCCGCCCCTCCCCCCCCCCTCGGGGGGGGGGGGGGGGCGCTCTGGGGGGCCGCCGAGCTGGAGGGGTAGCTGGCAGGACGGGGGTATTGGGCCAGCGGCGGGGAGGGGGGTCGGACCTCCCCCTCCCTCGCCTGGGTCCCCCGTCCTCCGCTCCCCTCCAGCCTAAATAGACGCAGCCATATATGTAAGAGGCACGGGCGGGGAGGACACTCACCTCTTCCCAGCATGCGCTCCACTGACATCACTTCCTGCAGCGTTGCAGGAAGTGATGTCAGTGGAGCGCACGCTGGAGCGAGGAGGAGGTGAGTGTCTCCCCGCCCGTGCCTCTTACATATACGGCTGCGTCTATTTAGGCTGGAGGGGAGCGGAGGACGGGGGACCCAGGCGAGGGAGGGGGGGTCCGACCCCCCTCCCCGCCGCTGGCCCAATACCCCCGTCCTGCCAGCTACCCCTCCAGCTCGGCGGGCCGGCTCCCCGCACCCACGGACGGGCGGGTGCCGCCCCTGGAAATTTGCCGCCTGAGGCAAAAGTTTCACCCCGCCTCATGAGCGGGCCGGCCCTGCACAGCTCTACCCAAAAAGGATGTTAACCTCCTTGATGATCTGATTGGTTCTGGATTTTAGGGTCAAAGGCCTCGGTTCATCAAGACTTATCGAATCAATTACCGACAAGTCGGTAAAATACCGAACTCGATAAGTTGATTTCAGGATTCATCAGAGTTATCTACAGCTGTTAGCGAGCATTCGGTAATCATTCGGTAATGATGCGATAAAACAGAAGAAAGTACAAGTCATGAAAATGAAAGTGGGCGTGGTTTAGCGTTACATTTAGGATTACTTATCTCCTTCACTGCTCTGTCGTTATTCCTGTCAGATCATTGCTGACAGAGAAGATGGAGCCATTGGAAGTGGTTATGTATCAGCTGAGAGTGATTCAAAGGCGCAGAAGGGCAAGAATAAGGTCTAGAACCATATCAATTGGCAAGAGAATAGATTTATTTGCTATAGCAGGACATCGGCATTTCTCTTGAATCATCCTGTAAGAGAACACAGGCAGTGCCGAGGTTAACTAATTTGCTAGCTGCACTATATTTTTTCAGAAAAGACTCCTATCAAGCCGCAGCTGGTGAAATTGTGGGATTGTCCCAAGCCACTTCCAGAATCCTGGTCCAGGTGTTAAGCCCTAATCAGAATGTTGCTACGTGGTGTTCAAAGGACTCCCTTTTTACCCACAATTCCACGGGAATCTTATGGCCTTGTGTTAAATTACCGCTGTAAAATGGAAATATCGGCACGTTACCGAATGGTTATCGATATTTTATTGAAGTCACACCGAATGCATAAAAACCTTGATGAATACAACTAGAAATCGATAAACTTCGAATTCGGTAATTTAACAAACTGGAAAAAGTTATCTCAAAGACAATGATGAATCGAGGCCTAAGTCTTCTGATTTTAGGTCATATATTTCAGAATGCATCACATACCAGAGAAACTCCCAGCCCCAGCTTAGGCAGCCCCTGTACAACAATCAGCTCCCCGGGATCCAGCGCTGTGTATCTTCCTCTATTCCTCGCTCACCCGAGGGATCGAGAGCCTCAGAGGACATGGAGGAGACGTGAGCCTTGGCAAAGCATCTTTGAAAGAACCTCTCTGGAGCTCCCACTGGTCACTTAACACAGGGCTTTTCAACCTTTTCACTCATTGTACCACTTTTTACACCTGAAAATTTTCAAGTACCACCCCTCCGCCTGCCCAGTAGATCTAACTAGTGTTGGGCGAACATCTAGATGTTCGGGTTCGGGCCGAACAGGCCGAACATGGCCGCGATGTTCGGGTGTTCGACCCGAACTCCGAACATAATGGAAGTCAATGGGGACCCGAACTTTTGTGCTTTGTAAAGCCTCCTTATATGCTACATACCCCAAATTTACAGGGTATGTGCACCTTGGGAGTGGGTACAAGAGGAAAAAAAAATTTAGCAAAAAGAGCTTATAGTTTTTGAGAAAATCGATTTTAAAGTTTCAAAGGGAAAACTGTCTTTTAAATGCGGGAAATGTCTGTTTTCTTTGCACAGGTAACATGCTTTTTGTCGGCATGCAGTCATAAATGTAATACATATAAGAGGTTCCAGGAAAAGGGACCGGTAATGCTAACCCAGCAGCAGCACACGTGATGGAACAGGAGGAGGGTGGCGCAGGAGGAGAAGGCCACGCTTTGAGACACAACAACCCAGGCCTTGCATGAGGACAAGAAGCGTGCGGATAGCATGCTTTGTACCACCATGCAGTCATAAATGTAATAAAGATAAGTGGTTCAATAAACAGGGACCACGCGGCAACGCTAACCCAGCAGCAGCACACGTGATGGAACAGGAGGAGGCGCAGGAGGAGAAGGCCACGCTTTGTGAGACACAACAACCCAGGCCTTGCATGAGGACAAAAAGCGTGCGGATAGCATGCTTTGTACCGCCATGTAGTCATAAATGTAATAAAGATAAGAGGTTCAATAAACAGGGACCACGCGGCAACGCTAACCCAGCAGCAGCAGCAGCAGCAGCACACGTGATGGAACAGGAGGAGGCGCAGGAGGAGAAGGCCACGCTTTGTGAGACACAACAACCCAGGCCTTGCATGAGGACAAAAAGCGTGCGGATAGCATGCTTTGTACCGCCATGTAGTCATAAATGTAATAAAGATAAGAGGTTCCATAAACAGGGACCGGCAACGGTAACCCAGCAGCAGCAGCAGCACACGTGATGGAACAGGAGGAGGCGCAGGAGGAGAAGGCCACGCTTTGTGAGACACAACAACCCAGGCCTTGCATGAGGACAAAAAGCGTGCGGATAGCATGCTTTGTACCGCCATGTAGTCATAAATGTAATAAAGATAAGAGGTTCCATAAACAGGGACCGGCAACGGTAACCCAGCAGCAGCAGCAGCAGCAGCACACGTGATGGAACAGGAGGAGGCGCAGGAGGAGAAGGCCACGCTTTGTGAGACACAACAACCCAGGCCTTGCATGAGGACAAAAAGCGTGCGGATAGCATGCTTTGTACCGCCATGTAGTCATAAATGTAATAAAGATAAGAGGTTCCATAAACAGGGACCGGCAACGGTAACCCAGCAGCAGCAGCAGCAGCAGCACACGTGATGGAACAGGAGGAGGCGCAGGAGGAGAAGGCCACGCTTTGTGAGACACAACAACCCAGGCCTTGCATGAGGACAAAAAGCGTGCGGATAGCATGCTTTGTACCGCCATGTAGTCATAAATGTAATAAAGATAAGAGGTTCAATAAACAGGGACCACGCGGCAACGGTAACCCAGCAGCAGCAGCAGCACACGTGATGGAACAGGAGGAGGCGCAGGAGGAGAAGGCCACGCTTTGTGAGACACAACAACCCAGGCCTTGCATGAGGACAAAAAGCGTGCGGATATAGCAGCAATGCTTTTTGCCGCCATGCAGTCATAAATGTAATACAGATGAGAGGTTCAATAAACAGGGACCGGAAACGCTAAACCATCCCAGATGTTCATCGGTCATGTTACTTGGTTGGGGTCCAGGAGTGTTGCGTAGTCGTTTCCAATCCAGGATTGATTCATTTTAATTTGAGTCAGACGGTCTGCATTTTCTGTGGAGAGGCGGATACGCCGATCTGTGATGATGCCTCCGGCAGCACTGAAACAGCGTTCCGACATAACGCTGGCTGCCGGGCAAGCCAGCACCTCTATTGCGTACATTGCCAGTTCGTGCCAGGTGTCTAGCTTCATGCCCGGTTTCAGGTCCAGCGGTGCCAGCCACAAATCCGTCTGTTCCTTTATTCCCCTCCAAATTTCCTCCCCTGTGTGCTGCTTATCCCCAAGGCAGATCAGCTTCAGCAACGCTTGCTGACGCATGCCAACAGCTGTGCTGCACTGCTTCCACGATCCTACTGCTGCTGGTGCTGGGTTAGCGTTTCCGGATGAGGTACAGCTTTGAGATGCGTTGGAGGAGAAGGAGTCAGAGAGGTAGGTGCTGCTGTTGTTATCCAGCTGTTTGCGGCGTGGGCAACACCCGCGCCGTAGCAGGTGAGGAATCGCTGCCAGGCTCCACAAGGTTCACCCAGTGCGCGGTAAGGGAGATGTATCGACCCTGGCCGAACGCACTCGTCCAGGTGTCAGTGGTGAGGTGAACCTTGCAGGCAACGGCATTCTTCAAGCTTCGGGTTATTTAGCTGACCACGTGCTCATGCAACTCAGGCACTGCAGAGCGCGCAAAGTGGTAGCGGCTGGGAACCACGTAACGTGGGATGGCCACTGACATCATGCCCTTGAAGCTGTTTGTCTCCACCACTCGATATGGCAGCATTTCGCAGGCCAGAAGCTTGGCTATGCTGGCTGGCTGTTACTGCCACGGCCCGGGGGTCATTTGCTGGCAATTTCCTCTTGTGCTCAAACATCTCAGAAACAGACAACTCAACCGTAGCGCTGCACACCGAAGGGCTGTTGGTTGTTGTGTTTGATGAACACTGGGAGACCTCAAGAGCACTAGTCCGGAAAGTGACAGTGTCAGCATCGTCTGATGTTTGTGAATGTTGTGAACCACGCAATGGCTGGGCTACTGCTGCTGCTGAGGCGGGTCTGGTGGTGAGTCTGGTGAACCCAAGGGAGGCAGTGTTGCTGGTGGTACCCTGTCCTGCCGCGTTTGCCCACAGAGTGGGATGTTTGGATAGAATGTGGCGGCTCATGCTGGTGGTGGAGAGGTTGTTAATACTTTTCCCCCTGCTCAGGCGGGTCTTGCACACCTTGCAAATCGCCATGGTAACATCCTCAGTGCAGTCTTCAAAGAAAGCCCAGACTTTAACTGGCTGAGGACTCGGACCTCGTGCGTGATGTGCTGGTGCTGCTTAACCCACTGCTGGACGCTTGAGAGGTCATCCAAGTAATTATCTGGTCCTGTTCTTTTGGATCTGTGAGGGTTGTTGTCCTGGACAACATGGGCAGTATTGAGTGGGTTTTCTTGGGTGCTCCCCTGTGGCCTGTACGTGAACCGTCAGGGGAAACACCTCTTCCCTTGCCCCTCCCTCTTTCACCGGATTTCTTCCTCATTTCACTTATCCTTAAAGTACACGCTGACTGGCAGCAGTACAGTGGCAGTACAGAAATGCTATACAGTGGTGGGTGAGCGGTGTACCACTATTGTCAGCAGTGACACAGAGCACAATGCTATACAGTGGCGGGTGAGCGGTGTACTACTGTTCCCAGCAGACACAGAGTGGAAGTAAACACAATGCTATATAGTGTGGCTGAGCCGTGTACACAGAGTGGCATTAAACACAATGCTATATAGTCTGGCTGAGCGAGCGGTGTACTACTGTTCCCAGCAGAATCAGAGTGGCAGTAAACAATGGTATATAGTCTGGCTGAGCGGTGTACACAGAGTGTCAGTAAACAATGGTATATAGTGTGGCTGAGTGGTGTACACAGAGTGTCAGTAAACAATGGTATATAGTCTGGCTGAGCGGTGTACACAGAGTGTCAGTAAACAATGGTATATAGTCTGGCTGAGCGAGCGGTGTACTACTGTTCCCAGCAGAATCAGAGTGGCAGTAAACAATGGTATATAGTCTGGCTGAGCGGTGTACACAGAGTGTCAGTAAACAATGGTATATAGTGTGGCTGAGTGGTGTACACAGAGTGTCAGTAAACAATGGTATATAGTCTGGCTGAGCGGTGTACACAGAGTGTCAGTAAACAATGGTATATAGTCTGGCTGAGCGAGCGGTGTACTACTGTTCCCAGCAGAATCAGAGTGGCAGTAAACAATGGTATATAGTCTGGCTGAGCGGTGTACACAGAGTGTCAGTAAACAATGGTATATAGTGTGGCTGAGTGGTGTACACAGAGTGTCAGTAAACAATGGTATATAGTCTGGCTGAGCGGTGTACACAGAGTGTCAGTAAACAATGGTATATAGTCTGGCTGAGCGAGCGGTGTACTACTGTTCCCAGCAGAATCAGAGTGGCAGTAAACAATGGTATATAGTCTGGCTGAGCGGTGTACACAGAGTGTCAGTAAACAATGGTATATAGTGTGGCTGAGTGGTGTACACAGAGTGTCAGTAAACAATGGTATATAGTCTGGCTGAGCGGTGTACACAGAGTGTCAGTAAACAATGGTATATAGTCTGGCTGAGCGAGCGGTGTACTACTGTTCCCAGCAGAATCAGAGTGGCAGTAAACAATGGTATATAGTCTGGCTGAGCGGTGTACACAGAGTGTCAGTAAACAATGGTATATAGTGTGGCTGAGTGGTGTACACAGAGTGTCAGTAAACAATGGTATATAGTCTGGCTGAGCGGTGTACACAGAGTGGCAGTAAACACAATGCTATATACTCTGGCTGAGCGAGCGGTGTACTACTGTTCCCAGCAGACACAGAACAGTAAACAGAATGCTATATAGTGTGGCTGAGCGAGCGGTGTACCACTATTCCCAGCAGACACAGAACAGTGAACAGAATGCTATATAGTGTGGCTGAGCGAGCGGTGTACCACTATTCCCAGCAGACACAGAACAGTAAACAGAATGCTATATAGTGTGGCTGAGCGAGCGGTGTACCACTATTCCCAGCAGACACAGAACAGTGAACAGAATGCTATATAGTGTGGCTGAGCGAGCGGTGTACCACTATTCCCAGCAGACACAGAACAGTGAACAGAATGCTATATAGTGTGGATGAGCGAGCGGTGTACCACTATTCCCAGCAGACACAGAACAGTAAACAGAATGCTATATAGTGTGGCTGAGCGAGCGGTGTACCACTATTCCCAGCAGACACAGAACAGTGAACAGAATGCTATATAGTGTGGCTGAGCGAGCGGTGTACCACTATTCCCAGCAGACACAGAACAGTGAACAGAATGCTATATAGTGTGGCTGAGCGAGCGGTGTACTACTGTTCCCAGCAGACACAGAACAGTACACAGAATGCTATATAGTGTGGCTGAACGAGCGGTGTACTACTGTTCCCAGCAGACACAGAACAGTACACAGAATGCTATATAGTGTGGCTGAACGAGCGGTGTACCACTATTCCAAGCAGACACAGAACAGTGAACAGAATGCTATATAGTGTGGCTGAGCGAGCGGTGTACCACTATTCCCAGCAGACACAGAGTGGCAGTAAACAGAATGCTATATAGTGTGGCTGAGCGAGGTACACAGAGTGGCAGTAAACAGAATGCTATATAGTGTGGCTGTGCAAGCGGTGTACTACTATTCCCAGCAGACACAGAGTGGCAGTAAACAGAATGCTATATAGTGTGGCTGAGCGAGGTACACAGAGTGGCAGTAAACAGAATGCTGAGCGAGCGGTGTACTACTATTCCCAGCAGCGACACACAATGACTGGGGGGGACCCTGGCTAGCGTGGCTGGAGCGCGAACTACCCTGCCTGCCTACCCAAAGCTAAACCCACAGACAAATGGCGGAGATATGACGTGGTTCGGGTATTTATTTACCCGAACCACGTGACAGTTCGGCCAATCAGAGCGCGTTCGGGTCCGAACCACGTGACCCGTTCGGCCAATCACAGCGCTAGCCGAACGTTCGGGGAACGTTCGGCCATGCGCTCTTAGTTCGGCCATATGGCCGAACGGTTTGGCCGAGCACCGTCAGGTGTTCGGCCGAACTCGAACATCACCCGAACAGGGTGATGTTCTGCAGAACCCGAACAGTGGCGAACACTGTTCGCCCAACACTAGATCTAACCCGATCAAGCTCGGCTGTTTCCACCAGACCCCAAGCAGAGACTCACACCAACAAGGAGATATTCCAGGGGTTCCATTGCTGGATACCCTCTACTGAGGAGGATGGGGAAGCCTCTTTAGGATCCAGAGGCTTTCTCCCACGGAGAACTTTTTTCTTACAGGTACACTTTAAGAAAAGGGGTGGGGGGGGGGGCATATGGGAAAAAAAGGATTAAAATTAGATTGCTAGCCTACAGACTGCCATTATTAGCAGTCTGTAGGTAGATTGCCAATATAGGTACCACTTCACTATAGGTAGCCTCACCCACCACTAGAGAGATGGGCAGTGACTGACTTGCCACAAAGTTCGGGTCCCCCTTACTTGCTCCTCTCTGTGCTGTCCCGTGTAATAGTTCAGACCTTAGATCAGTGGTAACCCGGCCCAGAAGCGCACGGAAGGGGTTGTTCCGGGTGTACAGAACACCCCCCTGCACCAAGACCGGAAGTCTCCCTCTAAATCTGAGCAGCGGCAGCCACAGATGCACAGCTGCCGCCTGCTCATATCTGTGTGCGGCGAGAAGGACTCTGACTAGAGCGAGGGGCCCAGGGATGCGGGAGCCGGCTTTATTCCTCGCTCCCTCCCTCCCTCTGAATTCCCCTCACCTGCGGTGAATGTGTGCCCGGCTCCCCCATGAGTGTGTGCGCAGCGGAGCGGTAGGTCCTCTTACCGCAGATCAGGCGCACCGGCAACTAGTCTCTATGCTTCCTGTGACGTCATGGTAAACAGGAAGCAGGAGACTCCAGTTGCCGATGCGCCTGATCTGCGGTAAGAGGACCTACCGCTCCGCTGCTGCACACACTCATGGGGGAGCCGGGCACACAATCACCGCAGGTGAGGGGAATTCAGAGGGAGGGAGGGAGCGAGGAATAAAGCCGGCTCCCGCATCCCTTATTGGCGCCGCCACAATTTTTTTCTCTCTTCTCTTCCCAGGGCAATCTTCTCCCCACACAGGGGCACCTTCCTCCACCTATCTAGTCTATACTGGGGGCATATACCTATCTAACCTATACTGGGCGGCATATACCTATCTAATCTATACTGGGGGGCATATACCTATCTAATCTATACTGGGGGGCATTTACCTGTCTAATCTATACTGGGGGGCATATACCTGTCTAATCTATACTGGGGGGCATATATCTGTCTAATCTATACTGGGGGGCATATACCTGTCTAACCTATACTGGGGGGCATATACCTATCTAACCTATACTGGGGGGCATATACCTATCTAACCTATACTGGGGGCATATACCTATCTAACCTATACTGGGGGGCATATACCTGTCTAATCAATACTGGGGGGCATATACCTATCTAACCTATACTGGGGGGCATATACCTATCTAACCTATACTGGGGGGCATATACCTATCTAACCTATACTGGGGGGCATATACCTATCTAACCTATACTGGGGGGCATATACCTATCTAATCTATACTGGGGGGCATATACCTGTCTAATCTATACTGGGGGGCATATACCTATCTAACCTATACTGGGGGGCATATACCTATCTAACCTATACTGGGGGGCATATACCTATCTAACCTATACTGGGGGGCATATACCTATCTAACCTATACTGGGGGGCATATACCTATCTAACCTATACTGGGGGCATATACCTATCTAACCTATACTGGGGGCAACTATATGGGCTACCTATACTGGGGGGGGGACCTATAGCTGGCTACCTATACTGCGGGCACCTATACCTGTCTAAACGTTGGGGGCGCATTTTACGCCCTCACCCTGGGTGCAATTTAGCCTAGAAACTGCTAGTATTTGGCTCCACCCACACCATGTTTTGGCCACGCCCACACACCGCTTTCAGGAACCCCCCCCCTTGGAAATCCTGGATTTGCCCCTGCGGCCGCAGTGAAGAGACAGCAAGGTGAGCAGTGCACACTGACGACAGGGGAGCACAGCGAGGGGTAGCCGTAGTTTGTGGAGGCAGGACGGAACCGGGACAAGTGGCAGACGGGCAATTAAGTAGCAGGCAAACTTGGAATGTACCACCTGGCCAACATCAAAGTACCACTGGTGGTACGCATACCACAGGTTGAAAAGCCCTGCCTTAACAGACCAATGGGAACCCTAGCATTTCCTCTGGTCTGTTAAAGTGTCAACGGAAAGCTCCGGCAGCACTTTTAGGGCCCATTCACACTAGATAATAGCAAAATGGGAGAGCTTTAGTGCAACCGTTTTGTGCAGGTGATTGTACCGCAATCAGCGAAGTAAAATCACTGGACACTCTTGCGATTCCCAATGATTGCGATCAGCGCTTGTTTAAGCCCTGTACTGCAATCACTCGAGAATCACTGCAAAATGCTGCAGGCAACACGTTTCGCGATTGCCATTAATCGTGGAACGCCCGCTATCAGCGGAAATCGTGGCAGTGAGACCACTGCCATATAGTTATAATTGCGTTAGCACTTTGGCGATTAGCGGGAATCACCTGCTAACCGCTCTAGTGAGAACGGACCCTTAATCACGTTCCCACTGAAGTTTATTTCCTCTTATCAACCACAGCAATTTTCTCAGCTCCTTCCATTAATTTGTCAATAACTTTACTGCTACTTATCACACCAAAATTAACTATTTTTTGCAGGACAAACTTTGTTTGGGTGGTACGTTTTTGCGTTATATGTATTTTAAAGGGAATAATAAGGAAACAATTTTTGCGTTATATGTATTTTAAAGGGAATAATAAGGAAACAATTTGACTAAAAATCATTATTTCTCAGTATTCAGCCATTATAATTTTCAACTAAAACGTGCAACTGTAGATAAAACCCACACATTTTATTTGCCCATTTGTACCGGTTATTACAACATTTAATTTAAAGGGAACCAGAGACGCCGGACTTATAAAAAGAAAAAAGATTTTATACATACCTGGGGCTTCTTCCAGCCCCATAAGCCTGCATCGCTCCCAGGCCGTCATCCTCCGCTTCCTAGATCCGCCGGTACCGGTCCCGTCACTTCCGGCAGACACGGCCAATTGTCCGCATGAGCAGAGACTCCCTCCATACCCTTACGCGTGCGGCTGCGCAGTATGCAGCCGCACACGTAAGGGTACGGCGGGAGCCCCTGTGATGCGGATAATTGGCCGCTTGCTGCCACCGACTGGCGGAAACTACGGGACTCGGTACCGCTGGATACAGGAAGCGGAGGACGGCGGGGTGGGAGCGATCCGTGCGTATGGGGCTGGAGGAAGCCCCAGGTATGTATAAATTCTTCTTTCTGGGGCCTCTGGTTCCCTTTAAGTCCCTAGTACAGTGTTTGGTGATTTTTTTTCCATTTTGTGTTTCTTTACACTATATCAATAATTAGAAGCCCTTATTTGCAAAAATAACAGCAATATACTCTCATGGCAAACATATTAAAAGAGTCCCTATGTCAACTATTTATGTTTTTTTTTTAAATGATGTCACTTTTTTTTGTTTACAAGTGTTTTATTTTGGTTAGTATGGGGTAGGGAGTGGGAAGGGCCCTGTTTACACTTAATCAGTTGCTCTCAGTTATAACTGAAGAAAAAAATGATTTTCAAAGTAATGCCCATGTTTTCCTATGGCACCTTTCACACTTAAAGGGAACCAGAGACGTTGGGGGAAAGCTTTTATACATACCTGGGGCTTCCTCCAGCCCCATAAGCCTGGATCGCTCCCACGCCGCCGTCCTCCGCTGCCTGGATCCGCCGGTACCGGGTCCCGTCATTGCCGCGAGTCGGCCAGTCGGCCGGCGGACGCGGCCAATTGTCCGCATCGCAGGGGCTCCCTTCCATATACCTACGCGTGCGGCTGCATACCGCACAGCCGCATGTGTAAGGGTATGGAGGGAGCCCCTGTGCATGCGGACAATTGGCCGCGTCCGCCGGAAGTGACGGGGCCCGGTACCGGCGATACAGGAAGCGGAGGATTGCGGCGTGGGAGCGATCCGTGCTTATAGGGCTGGAGGAAGCCCCAGGTATGTATAAAACCTTTTCCTATTTTTCCCTATCCTTCCTCTCTGGTTCCCTTTAAACGCGTTTTAACTGAAATCTTCTTCCCAATGCACTGCTATGGAGAAAAGCGTACCAACGCGCACTAACGCATACTAATGCATACCAACTGATTAAGGCTACTTTCACAGCGGGACGTTGTGGTATGATGCGAGTTCGTTAAAGTCGCACCGCAAATTAACAATGTAACGCGGCCAAAAAGTCGCAACGCAGCGTTATCAACGCATACAGCATATACAGTAGAAAATACAGGCAATAAAAAGTATGCTTCCAGGTCATTACTGAGCATGTCCAAACAGTCCACCGCAGCTAATAACGTGTATAATGCACAGCATGCAGCACTTTCTAATAACGCTGCACGTTACACACAAACGCAACGTGTGCACTGTGAATGTTGCACAGACTTTGTATTGCTGTACGTTAGTCTGCGTTATAATATTTTATAACGTGCGACTTTAACGTCGCACTGTGAAAGAGGCCTTAGTATAAACGGGGCCTAAATCTTCAATATATATGTGTGTATGTGTATGTGGGTGCGTGTATGTGCGTGTGTGTGCGTATTTTTACTTTTTGACCACTAGATGTCCTCACACTTTTCTCCTGTTGGTATGTGCTTTTTACTTTCACTTTGAGAATAAACACAGGTATCTCGCTGAGGCTGGCTTTCATTCATTACAGGCACTGTGATCGGCTTTTTTGAACACATGTTCCCCTGGCATTAGGACAGCTTTTTCAGCGGTGTTCGGGTTTGGCGTGTGTTACCCCTCTTTGTCCTTTTCGCTCTTTCATTTTCTTTCCTATGAAACCATGTTTCTTTTTTCACTTTTTATGCGCTACATTTTGGAGAATTGTATGAATATGCCAGTATGGGTACCTGTATTGTTCCAGTTATTCTGCTAAGGCTTAGGTGGTTTGAGTACCTGGGTGTAGGTTCCCTTGCGGGCCCTGGGTTACTCATTAGAGCTTGCCTCTTGTACTAGGACAGAATTTGGAGTGGGGGCTTCAATTGGGCAATCATGGTGCTCAGAGGTACATCTGGTTTCTAATGATATACTTTATATATCAGCACGGTGGTGTAGTGGTTAGCGGCGCTCTCGCCTTGCAGCGCTGGGTCCCTGGTTCGAATCCCAGTCTGGTCAACATCTGCAAGGAGTTTGTATGTCCTCCTCGTGTCTCTGCGTGGGTTTCCTCCGGGCACTCTGGTTTCCTCCCCCATTCCAATAACATACAGATAAGTTAATTGGCTTCCCCCTAAATTGGCCCTAGACTACAATAAATACACTACACAATACATAGACATAGGACTACGGTAGGGACTAGACTGTGAGCCCCTCTGAGGGACAGTCAGTGACAAGACAATATACTCTGTACTGCGCTGTGTGATATGTAGGCGCTACATAAATACTAAATTATATAAATATATATATATATATATATATATATATATATATATATATATATATATATATATATATATCAGAAGTTTATCAGCGTTATGAAGCAATAGGTAAAGATTTCCTTTGAAACATGAAAAAATAAACAGAACATTATCAGAAATGATCTTTTTTCTATCTTAGTGTTTGGGAACGAGGCAGTAAGTCTCTGGGTATTCCATTTCTGTGTCGGTGTAACAGTATAGCGCATGGCGGACGGAAATGATAATCTATTTGTCATTAGAGGAAGACTCTTCCCCTCCGGATATATCTCGCTGGGAGGGCTGCACAGAGGCATGTGTAACCTCCTCACACCTGTTGGTGTATGACAGGTAATCTTTATAAAACGTATTTCTCTGCATATTACTACCTTGTGGACAGGGATATAATTCATGTCACCCTCCCAGTGACTGGGGATGTGAATGACGCAGGGTGAGGTGACTGGGTGCAGCCATACAATGCATGAGTGATTATCATGCCTGGAGGACACCCAATTTATACAGCATATCAGAAAACATTAAAGTATAGTTACTGTAATATGCAGGGCTGGAACCTCTGACTTATGTCTTCTGGAGATTCCAGGGGAACATATTCCCAGCTGTCACAGTAGCTCTGCTGTTTAACCCTTTTTGAGCCAAATAAACTTAAAGGGACACTTAAGTCAAACAAAAAAAATGAATTTTACTCACCTGGGGCTTCCAATAGCCCGCTGCAGCTGTCCGGTGCCCCCGCCGTCTCCCTCCGATCCTCCTGGCCCCGCCGGCAGCCACTTCCTGTTTCGGTGACAGGAGCTGACAGGCTGGGGATGCGAGCGATTCTTCGCGTTCCTGGCCACAATAGCGCCATCTATGTTGCTATAGCATATATCATATACCATATAGCAGCATAGAGGGCGCTAATGTGTCTGGGAACGCGAAGAATCACTCGCGTCCCCAGCCTGTCAGCTCCTGTCACCAAAACAGGAAGTGGCTGCCGGCGGGGCCAGGAGGATCGGAGGGAGATTGCGACGGCACCGGACAGCTGCAGGGGGCTATTGGAAGCCCCAGGTGAGTAAAACTCATTTTTTTTGTTTGACTTAAGTGTCCCTTTAAAGGGAACCTAAGCCGAGTAAAATTATTTCAAATGAACATTACATACTTACCTCGCCGTCAGTTCCTCTCAGAAGCTCACAATTTTCTTCTTACAAGGATTGCTTCCATTTCTGACAAGATTTTGTCAGAAGTGAAATATATCAGTTGCTGTCAGTTATTTATCAGTTGCTGTCAGTTACAAATGAAATCACAATTGATGAGCAAGGTAATGATCATGTTTTCCTATGGCTCAAGTGGACGGTATCACAGTTTAACAGTGTGCTGACCAGAAAGCTGTTAAGTGGTAATCACCATTTTTAAATTGGAGGTCCAACACTATGAGCAAACAGGCTGAACAAAGTGAGCAAACACTGTTAACAAACAGAAAGCTATTAAAGGTCAGCCAGGAAGCCAAGCACAGCATTTGGCTTCCTGATGGACCTTTAATAGATTGCTCCAATGACTGCCTGATGAAGCAGGATTGTATCTGCGAAACATGTTGCTCTGTGGAGTGTTTGAATAAAGCTACTTGTTGACAAAAATCAAATGACAACAGAATTGTGTCTACCTTGGTAATGTAAATCCACCACCTCCTCCTCCTGCTTTAAACGGTTTTTAATATAATTTATACTTGTACTGATGCCTCTGTTTCAACCTTTAGTTTACAATATAGTCCACCCTTGGTGGAGGGGTATAACCCCTTTTTTCCTGTCTACAGAGAGAGCGACTTCTTAATCCTGAGTGGGGT
The DNA here is from genome assembly GCF_040937935.1 of Hyperolius riggenbachi. NCBI lineage: Eukaryota > Metazoa > Chordata > Amphibia > Anura > Hyperoliidae > Hyperolius > Hyperolius riggenbachi. The sequence continues at coordinate 9,703,166 of NC_090655.1, read as the reverse complement.
TGAGCCTAATCTCCCCACCTGCCTATATAGTGCTTGCCTGATTGGTAACCATGTGTGAGGTTTTTTTTAATTTGCTTTAATTACTCAATGCCTGAATTATAGCATCTTACTCTATGGTGGGCTCTTGATTTCCCTTTTGTGTCTCCTGTACAACTTTTTAACCTGAGTGGGGTCAGGTTTGTTCTCCCCACCCAGGGCCAGATTTCTGGAAAGGCAACAATGGCCCAGGCCTTGGGCGGTAGCAGACTAAGGGGGCACCTGGACATGAGAGAGGGGGTTGCTACATATGAAAGAGGAGGCTGAAAATGATGGAATGGGGCTGTACATGGAATGGGGGGGGGGGGGGGGGGGGCTGCGATACATGGATGATACACATGGAAGAGTGGGCTGTACATGGAATGGGAGGGGCTGCGATACATGGATGATACACATGGAAGAGGGGGCTGCACATGGAATGGGAGGGGCTGCTGTACATGGATGTTAAACATGGAAGAGGGGGCTGCACATGGAATGGGAGGGGCTGCTGTACATGGATGTTACACATGGAAGAGAGGGCTGAACATGGAATAGCAGGGGCTGCTGTACATGGGTGATATACATGGAGGAGGGGGCTGCACAAGGAATGGGAGGGGGTTGCTGTACATGGATGATACACATGGAATGGGAGGGGGCTGCTATACATGGATGATACACATGGAATGGGAGGGGGCTGCTATACAGTACATGGATGATACACATGGAGGAGGGGGCTGCACATGGAATGGGAGGGCGCTGCTATACATGGATGATACACATGGAGGAGGGAGCTGCACATGGAATGGGAGGGGCTGCTGTACATGGATGATACACATGGAGGAGGGGGCTGCACATGGAATGGGCGGGGCATTGGTGCACAATAATAGGGGACCCACAACATACTTGGCCTAGGGGCACAAGAAGTATAAAGCCGGCCTTGTCCCCACCTGTACCACTGCCATGGCTCACAAATATGAGTATAATTATTCACGTCGTCTTAATCCCTGTGTCACAAACTTACTACACTATTTTGGCTCTTGGTTTCCTCCCACATTCCCCTCCCCCTTCGTTTTCATTATAACGATGCTTTCCCTCCAATCCTGCGCAATTGGCAATTATTTAAATTTCCGTTAGCTATTAGCCATAGTGTTTAAAACCACTTGTCCACTCCAGCCGTAGGATTGGCCTGTGCTGACGATGAATTGGACGCGGCGCGCAGACTTGCATTCCTCTGTTATGACGGATGCCAGGATGAAGTTAACTTATCTACATTAAAATTTAGGAGCTGCGGACAAAGCTGAACACTTCACGCAGAGCGTTTTATGTACAACTCCGCGCTGGCAATTTTCAAGTCAATGTTTTTAGCTCTGCTAAGTATTATCGAGCAGGGAGAGAACACTCCTTGATTTCTGATAAATATATATATTTTTACAGCGTGGATATTTCCATTGCTGTTCTCCAGCTAGGAGCATGCGTTTTGCATTACGACTGTTTGCCTTTTAGCATTGTGTAGTGTATCCTCCCCCCTCCTCCCGGAATGGTACTGGCTGGATCCGCTGTGCGGCCGGGGGGGGGGGGTTGGGGGTTGCTAAAAAAAAACGGCATCTCTTTTGGCCCTGCTTTGTGTTTATTATTGTGATCTCTTGTGACGTGCAACAGTACATTTTCTCTTCTTTAACTTTCTTTTAAAATACTTGCTTGAAATTATGGACATGGTTTGAATTAGAGTTTTTGGATTGGAACATTTCCGTTTTTATTTAAGAAAGTTTTCAAGTTTAGATGTTTTTATGTTTTTGAAACAGACCAGATGCCCAGATCAGAAAGTGCAAAGAGTATCATCAACATCTTTCCAGTCTGGCTGTTCTGTCGGCAATAGCGAGGAGGCCCGGGTGCGTGAGCGCAACCTGCTGCCAACTTCTGTATCAGAGACTGGCAACTTTATTAGAACAACATTATTAAAGGGTATCAACCCGAGGAGATCAGAAAGGCTGACACTAGAAGATATTTAGTGAGACAGAAAAGTCTTTACATTTGGTTCGGTGCTCACAGTAGGAAAGACCAGTCATACCGTACCACGAAGATGGAACTGGAACCTTCAAACGCCTTTATTGGCTTCTAATTAGAGAGGGCCCAAACAGTTCGCCGGCGGGCAGTATTCTGCAATCATCCACTGTTTGCATTCACGGCGAACAACAAACATTTGGCGTTTTCGATTGACCCCCTATATGTCATCATTGAGCTAAACTTTGACCCCTTACCTCACAGACCCATGGCAGCCAATCAGCTAGCACCCCTTCCTGGACCGTCCACCCCACCTAAAAAAATGCAGTTGTGGTGGCCATATTGGATTCATTCTCTGCTGACTGTTAGTGAGAGCAGGGTCAGACTTGCTGCAGATAGGTAGGGAAAGCATTAGCTGGGCCTGTGTTCTTGTTCCTCACTTGCTGTGAAAGCAAAAAGCCCTTTTGAGGGCAAGTACATTGGTGTCCTATGTTTTTTTTGTGTGTGACACTCCTCAGCCCACTGACACCCAGAGCTGTGCATGATGTGATTTCTGCCCTATAGGGATTAAAACCCGACTTTGCGTCAACTCCGTAATTTTTGGTAGGACTTTTGGCATGGATCCCCCTCCGGCATGCCACAGTGCAGGTGTTAGACACCTTGAAACAACCTTTTCGTCACTTTTGTGGCCAGAAACAGTCTTTGTAGGTTTTAAAATTCGCCTGCCCATTGAAGTCTATGGCGGTTCGCCAGATTTGCCTGTTCGCGAACATTTGTGGAACTTCGTGTTCGCTGTTCGGGAATGGAAAATTCTGTATTCGTGACATCTCTACTTCTGATACTACCACACTTAGTAAAGCAGAAAACAGCTAATTTTACTGAACAGTTTGTGAAATTCACCAATGCTGTTACCACATGGAAAACTGAAATGACCTCTTAGTGAGGTAAATTACTGACTTGTGAGGTAAATACCTCAATAAATGTAAATTCACAAGGATTAGAGCTGGCAATGGCGTCGGATGAGTCGAAGCAAAATGAATGGAGCTCAAATGTGTTTACTGTGCCCGTTTTGCATCCACTCAAGTAGAAGCTGAGCCGCTGGTGTACAAATTGGTGTATGCTTTGGTAGGGGAGTTGGCATTAGGCGTATAGATGCAGGTATGCATTAGTCGGGAAGTTAGCATTAGGCATATAAAAAGGGGTATGTTGTTTTGGGGGGGAGGGGGCAGTTTAGTGTCAGGCTTATAGATGGGGGTATGCTATGGTAGGGGAGTTAGCATTAGAAATACTGTATAGGCATGCATGAAAAAAGGGCGCCGCGAAATCTGATAATGATAAACATCATTGTCTAACTTGGTTAATGATAAATACTGTTGTAAAAACAGACGGGAAATAATTACAAAAATATATTAACTTTAAAAATTGTAACATATTTCAACAATACAGCTTAACCCAACTCTACTCTCACACAGAGCCCCCACCTGGTGGTACCTAACCCTAACCCCCTCGGTGGTACCTAACCCTAACCATCCCCCTGGTTTTGCCTAACCCTACCACCCCCCCACGGTGTTGCCTAAAACTAACCGCCGCCTTGGTGGTGCCCAACCTTAACCTCTCCGCCTGGTGGTGCCTAACCCTAACCCCCCCCCCCCCCACGGTGTTGCCTAAAACTAACCGCCGCCTTGGTGGTGCCCAACCCTAACCACCCCCCTGGTGGTGCCTAACACTAACCACTCCCTCTGCACAAAATACCCTTTTACTCATAGAAAAGATAATATCTTTGATAATGTAAAATCTGTGCATACAAATAAAATAATATGACAAAAACTGTAACGTTGCAAGCTTCTAAAACGAAAACATACCTCAAAAACTTTAATGTTCTAATGTCGTTAACAATATTTATCACGACGCCCTTTTTTTTGCTTTTTTCACCGTATTAACGATAATTAGTCTAAGGTAGCACCCTTTTCATTCACCCTCAGCCGGCGCCATTTTTTTCTGCTACCCTGTATAGATGGGAGTTTTCTTTGGTAGGGTAGTTAGCTTTAGGTGTATGGATGGGACTTTGGGAGGGGGAGTTAGAGTGAGGCATCAGGCATGCCAATAGGTGAATATTGGAAGTAGAACATTACCGATAATCTAACTATCCACAACACCTGGTGACCAAACAACCATACGCCTATAGTTCGTATACGCTGGCAGTTGGCCCTCCTGTTTGTAGGTCTGGCCGGGGACTCCATAACTTTGGGAAAGTACATCTCGCTCTTCTGTTACAGAGAGCTATGTGTGACTAATAAAAAACCCCTCTCGGCTGCCCTAGCGAGCGTTTCTGTGTTTACTCAAATAAATATGGAAATGGGTATAGCATGGTCTTGCTGCAATCCATGCCGTAACTGTATACATTGTGCCTAAAGATAAAATAAACTGCTGCGATCATTGAACTTCTGACCCAATTCTCTTCAGATCTGCTTCACTGGTTTAGTTGCTATTGACAAACCCCGTAGGAAGTTGGGGTGTATCGTACATCCAGTACTCTAACTGTGGGATGTATCGGAAAACCGGAGTCTCCCCGGGACTGATGTATGTTCGGGGAATTTGTGCGTTTCTCTGGATACTTTGTATTTGCCGTATTGTTCGGTTAATCCATTTCACATGTGGGATCGCCAAGAAACAGGTGTCGGAGGAATTATACAAAATGATGTTAATTATTATTACATCTGACACATTGCGTCTGATCTCGCCGCCCTGGGGGAGCAGAGTACACACAGGATATTTTTCTGTTATGCTTTACTGACATTAATGTTTAACTTTTAAGAAATCGAAATCTGGGCTCTAACCTAAATAAAATCACACCTCCTCTATAGAGAGTTTCACTAAATACACGGCAAGGAAACTCGCCCAGCTTCCCATGCAGAAACATATGAACTCCTAACATGTGTGGCTTGGGAAAATGGAGATCTCACGTGATGTGCTAACAGTTCCGTTTACATTTTACATTGCCCAAGTACTTTTATGAAGATTGATTATATATATATATATATATATATATATATATATATATATATATATATATATATATATTTGCTGGAGTTGTATTTAATACTTTGGTAAGTGCTTAAACCAGACCTGAACTCCACATGTCCTCTCTGCTCTAAAAGATACGGGACAACATTATAACCTTTGCAGAAAAACATTTCTTTGTTACAGCTGTTACAAATCCTGCAATAAATCTGCACTGAGTCTACTTCCTGCTTTCATTGAAGCAGACATATTGTAAACATGCTCTTGTCAGCAATCCTGTGCTTACCATGTCAGTTGCTGCTGCCCGCGCTGGCAGCGCATCTGGGACTTCCGGTGCAGCTGGCCGCATTGGCAGGGATGGTGTCAGCGGCGTTCCTGCGGGGATCCAGCCGCATGATAATCAGACTGTAAATGAGGGCGGACGCATGCGCTGTCAGCGTCGCTCCTCTTATGCTCTAAGGAAGCGTGTCAGCTGACACGCATGGCTCCACCTCCGGTTCAGGATTGGCTGAGTGGCTTGGGGGCGTTTTGTCCTGCTTACCCGGGCTTCTTAAAGCATTAGGATCAGCCACACTATTCCAGGGGAAAAACACATATATAAGTTGATAAATACTTGATCTACTTACATAACACATTATTATACTGTCCACGTTATGATTTCAGTGAATGTTATATAGTAAATGACGAAAATTCTGTTCCTGGTGGGGGCCATGTCTTTTCCCCACAGTTTAGGCTAACTCGTGATGTCATTTCTGCCCTTTACTTTTTTTCTTGTCTCCTCCAATCGCTGAGTCACCTCAGCCTTGCTTGTAAACACAAATGAGCAGGGGATCAGGTTTCAGATAAGCAGCAGGCAGGGAAATAAAGGGAAGAGGAGGAATATATTATAGATAAAAAGAACCCCCAGCATGCAATTCTTTGGCACTGACTACTAAAGAGCCAGTGCTCCTAAGGTATATGATAACTCCAAATCATAACAGCAGAAAAAGTCTTGAAAGTTTTAAATGCCAGATTAGCATCTTTATCACTTAATACACTCAGACCAGTTGCTGTTGAAATTAGATTTTTATGGTGATGATACCGCTTTAAGCTCTGTTCTGACACTTGCTCACTGTCTGCTCTACACTTCGCAGTGAAGGCTTCAGACCTTAGTCAGTTCCATGTGTGGCTTGAACCAGCAGGACCCCGGGGATTCCATACTAGCTCAGCAAATATATATATTGATTATACTTGTGTTTGACTTCTGCTTGTTTCTCTGACTTCTCTTTGCCTACCGATTCTGTACCTTTGCCAATCTGATCTGTTGGCGACTCGATTTGTCCGACCATTCTCTTTATCTGTATTAGTACTGCCTTCTATTGTCACTGTCTGTAAGACACTTCCCTTTCAGGGAACGTCTGAGAGTTGTCAGTCTGCTAGTGCCCTCACACACTAGCAGATCGTTACAATTGTGCTTTTGAATTAGCCCCTCTGTTTTTGCATTCAGCTGACACAGCTTAAGAATCAACTCCTGCAATGAAATTCAAGCAGAAATGCTAAAAAAAAAATCCAGTAGATGCAAGAATTCTGAAGCTGCTATCAAATAAGGGGTCCTATGTTAATACCTAACTTGACCTGTTAAACGGAACCAGAGATGGCCATAGAGGGAAAATGAAAAAAGATTTTATACATACCTGGGGCTTCTTCCAGCCCCATAAGCCTGGATCGCTCCCACGCCGCCATCCTCTGCTTCCTCTATCGGCGGTACCGGGTCCCGTTACTTCTGGCGGACGCGGCCAAATGTCCGCATGCACAGGGGCTCCCTCCATACCCGTACGCATGCGGCTGCTCAGTATGGCGCCGCACGCGTACGGGTATAGAGGGAGCCCCTGTGATGCGGACAATTGGCCACGTGCTGCCGCCGACTGGCCGAAACTACGGGACCCGGTACCGGCGTAAACAGGAAGCGGTGGACGGCGGCATGGGATCGATCCGTGCATATGGGGCTGGAGGAAGCCCCAGGTATGTATGATAGCTTTACTTACGTCCTCTCTGGTTCTCTTTAAGATGTTTTTGATTGAATAGATTTTTGATTATAGTAAATAATATGACCTCCTATTAATGCTGCAAATTCAACAAATGACCATTTTCAGATGTTTACAACCTATAAAATGTTTTAAAACTCTGTTGTGCTTAATAATTTGGAACAGTGCATTTTATTTATTTTTTATGAATCCCATTATCATTAGGAGGTTTGCTCAGTAACATTTGAATTATTCTCTAGAGGTTGATGACTAAAAGATGATGCTGACTGCCACTTGCATCAACTATTTAGGAAAATACAGAGGGAAATATTATTTGCATAATAATTTGTAATGTGGTGAATACTTGTTTACATTGCCAAGTACCCACCCATAATTTGACATAAAACGTAATACATTAACGCCTGCAAATACATTGGTTTCACACTAGCTGATAAGAAGAAGTTTTAAAGAGAGTCTGAAGCCTTCTAAAATTTCTGTTTTTATTTAACATTTATCTTCAGGAATGTCAGCATAGCTAAAACGCTGCATCCCCGCGGCAGAACAATGTAGTTAAACCCCCCAAATCCTGGGGCAAAAAGGGAGGCAGAGCTTAGCGCTTTAGCTCTGCCTCCATTAGCGTCGATCCCTGCTGATCTCCGCCCCTCCCCGCCCCGCTCAGTGAAAGAAGACAGCGAGGGGCGGGGAGAGGTGGCAATCAGCGGGAATTGACGCGAGCAGAGGTGGAGCTACAGCCCTAAGCTCTGCCTCTACCAGGAAGCGCTCCCTGCATTTTGCCCCGGGGATTTGGGGGGTTTAATTACATCGTTCTGCAGTGGGAATGCGACGTTCTAGCTGTGCTGATATTGCTGAATATAAATGTTGAGTAAAAAGAGGAATTTTAGAAGGCTTCAGACTCTCTTTAAAGAGAACCAGAGATGAAGCCCCCTCTTGTATTTTACCTTATAAATCAGTGGGAACATGACAGTAAACACCTAATCTGCTCTTTGTTTCATTGTTCTCTGTGTAATCTGACTGTTATCACCTCTGATAAGAATCCCCGACTGAGCACTCAGTATAATCTTTCCATAGCAAAGCTAGACTGAGTCTGTCTTCTGTGGTGTCTTTTCAAGCCCAAGCCTGCCCCCTTGTGGCTCTGCTAGAATGACTCAGCTAATTATTATTCCCTGCAAAGCCAGACTGAATGCTCAGTCCGGGATTCTTATCACAGCTGATAACAGACACTTTTAGCAGTGAGGATGAAACAGACAGCAGGGTAGGTGTTTTCTCTAATGTTCCCACTGATATATATGGTAAAATACACAAGGGTACTTCGTCTCTGGTTCCCTTTAATTAGATGCCATCACTCTGGTGCGTGACGAGATAATACACAGATAATACACGACAGTACAATGCGTAGTCTTGGACTGGTCAGAACTTGTGCACAAGTGTAGGTAATTGTATCGAAGTACAAAAGTCGTAAAGCAATTCGTAGTCAAATCCAAGCAAGGTCAGTAACGGGTATCAGATGTCAGTCGTATTGCAAGGATCAGGCAGTAATAGACTTAAGGTGGCCACACACCATACAATTTTTTAAATATCTGTTCAATTTAAGAATTTCAATCAATTTTTCTGACTGATTGTAACATTTCAAAAATATGACCAATGCACCGCACACGTATGTTCAGTTTTTCCCCAATTATGATAAAAAGGATTGGAAACTCTGACAAAATTGCTAGGGTGTGTATATTAATAAATTGACAATCTAACACACACCATACAATCTTTAGAAAGATTGAAGAAAAATATCTGGCATTCTGGATCGATAAAAATCGAAGAAAACGGGAGATCCAATCGTTTTTCTCGAATTGCTGTAAAATCGGATCATTTTATTGTATTGTGTGTGGCCACCTTTAGGGACAGGCCGAGTCGGTAACGTAAATCAGATGGCAGCGGTACAGAAGGACTAGACTAGAGCGAGGTCAGGAAACAAGCGAGAGGTCGGTACACAGGCAAATATACAAAGAGATGTTACTTTAATAATATCAGGAGGATATTACGAATAAATTACAATAATAATAATCAATACGAAAGTAACAAACGACTGACTAACTAGAGTACATATATATTGTGCGTCTACACAATATATGGATGTAGCTCAAAGTAGCTAGCTAGACCAGGAACCAGCGAACTGCCGGAAGACACCGCCGGAGAGATGCCGGGGATGCCGCCAGAGACGTCTGCTGCGAAGTCCCGCCGCTCGCCCAGACTACCGCGGGACCTGCCGCTGGAAGGCAAGATTGTTACAGATGCAGTATCTACATGTACAAGGTCGGATATGAGACATCTCTTGTTAGGAACATCTTGAGAACATTCTCCTTAGATAATACACATCCTGAAGGAGTATAATCGTCCTTCCTTGGGCCTAATATTCGCTAGTTCAGATCAATACAAGGTAACACTTCTTTGGGCATTCCTTAGGTAAACAACATCTGGTGTCCTTGAATTTGATACTCGCTGGTCTTTTAATAAGCAAATATTCCTTGTTAGGGGCAACCCCTTAGATTTCCTGATAAACAACCCCTGGTAAGCACACAGTGGCCTTCAACATAAGACAAGCTTCTACTAATTTAACAATTATAATAGTTGTGGTAAAAAAGACAAGCATCTCAGATACAAAACAAGTTATATATCACACTTTTAATTACTTTTTTTTCTGTGTTGCTGTCACTTGCAGTAGGTAATGAAAATCTGACACATCTGACAACTTTTGGACTACAGCAGGAGACATTGGCAGCGCTTCCAAACAGAGGCTGCACCCAAATTGACTACCTGCAATAGATGTGCAGAGCTCCACAATGTGGACTAAAATACACAACTTGCATTCAAAACAGGTACAGCAAAGGAGGACATTAGCTTCAGTATAAATAATAGGCAGGGCTGTGGAGTCGGAGTCGTGGAGTCGGGGAATTTTGGGTGCCTGGAGTCGGAGTCGGGAAAAAATGCACAGACTCCGACTCCTAATGAATTTGTAACTGTAATTAAAATAGAAAATATGATAAAATGTTCTATTTCTTAGATAATAATCATTAAAAAATAATGTATATATACAGTATATATACAGTAATAGCTGTGCTTAGTCCTCAAAAATGAAATAAACCAATCAAAATTAGTTACTTGTGCTGCTTCAATAAAGCAGTCCCCGTATTTTTAAGGTCAGATATACACATCTGATTGTGACTGTATATATGATGTGTACACAGGAATCTCTTATATATACTAAATAACATCTATGCTGTAAGAATAAAGCCTGATGTGTAGCTGTGTCACTAATAGAGATGGTCAATGAGATGGAAATAATTCTGCACTGATGCTGATTTATGCAAATGTATGCACTCCCTTTGCTGATGAAATCAAATAATTTGATATGTTGTTAAAATTTGGTTTGGTGACTACAAATTAAATGGTTCCTGAGAAGGATGAAAAGAAAAGTGTTATACATACCTGGGGCTTCCTCCAGCACCCTTCAGGCTAATCAGTCCCTCGCTGTCCTCCACCACCCGGATCTTCTGCTATGAGTCCTGGTAATTCAGCCAGTCAGAGCAGTCCTCCCACAGCCAGGAGCGTTCTGAACCTGCGCAATAGTGCTGCACAGGTGTAGTATGCTCCTGGCGGCAGAGTGTGTGCATGCGCACTACGCCCGACTGGCTCAAGTATCTGGACTCATAGCAGAAGATCCAGGTGGTGGAGGAGGACAACGAGGGACTGATTATCCTGAAGGCGGCTGGAGGAAGCCCCAGGTATGTATAAAAGTTTAATTTCATCTGTCTCAGGTTTACTTTGTTACACAGTAGTACTATACCTTACATATGCTCTCCCCACAGAGCTGCAGGGAATCCACTGAGAATGCTGTGCACATTGAACACAGAGGTGTTGTCTGTTTACAATCTCCTCATTCCCCTGCAGAGTACCTGCACATCATTCTTACATGTACCCACAGTTACATTGCCTAGGGCCTGATAGATGTTCTTTGTTCCGGTCTGTACCTTTTACAAGTACTCTTACCAAGGACTAGTTTTAGTCTAAAGGGAATAAATATAGTAGTCTACATATCCTTCTCACTTCAGTTGCCTTGTAAAATTCCTAAGCGTTGGCAGTTAAGAGACGAATTTCATGTTACATACTTTTAATCAACAAAATTGTAATATGCAAAGTAGAGGAGTCGGAGTCGGAGTCGGTGGAATCCTAAACTGAGGAGTCGGAGTCGGTGTATTTTTGGACCGACTCCACAGCCCTGATAATATGTGCACAAATTATTCCCTACTAGACTTCCCCACGGCAGTGACGGGTCCTCTCGGGGAAGACCTACCGCTAGTCTAACGATAAAAACATGATTTTTTTCCTAGTGCTGCTAGTCATAAATTGGTATACACATTTCCTCAAACAGACATCAAACAAATGACAGCGCTCATAGGCTGCAACTGAATTGTAGACCAACAGAGGCAATCAGAGCTCCACAGGGGCTAAATACATGCCTTGCATGCAAATTAGATGCAAATCATGTACTAGTCCTAATCTATAATTTGAATTCAAATTGAAGCACATGGATGCAGCTAGCCATAAGTATACTTACATGAGTTTTGTACAGCAGGAGACATTGGCAGCGCTTCCAAACAGAGGCTGCACCCGAATTGACTACCTGCAATAGATGTGCAGAGCTCCACAATATGGACTAAAATACACAACCTGCATTCCAAACAGGTACAGCAAAGGAGGACGTTAGCTTCAGTATCTCCTGCTGTACAAAACTCATGTCCGGTAAGTATACCTATGGCTAGGCTAGCTGCATCCATGTGCTTCAATTTGCATTCAAATTATAGATTAAGACTAGTACATGGTTTGCATCTGCTTTGCATGCAAAGCATGTATTTAGGCCCTGTGGGGCTCAGCATGCCTCTGTTGGTCTACAATTGAATTGCAGCCTATGAGCACTGTCATTTGTTTGATGAAATTTTGGACTAGTCCTTCTCCTCATGTGGGATTCTCAGGTATTTCTTTATGTCCAAAAGCACTTACTGCACAGCGGTGGCTCACTCCAACTGCCAAAATAATGTGCAGAGAGTAGGACGGCTGGTTGATGTGTTTATATAGATCCTTTTCAGGGAGTGCTTTTGTGTAGAATAAAGGTAATGCTGGGAATCCCCCATGAGGAGATGAACTTGTATAAATCTGTCAGTTCTGTCAGCTTTTTTGACTGTCTACTGTAAGGGACTGCAACATAAGGAAAAATAATTTATAGTGCATTTTACTCTAAAGAAATGCAGATTTTGTATGGATATATTTTAAATTATACGATTTTTTTGCAATAGTGGTCCTGGCTGTAACTGATAGGAAAGACCATTGCTGACAGTTGCAGATAATTAGCTTCGTGTGTTCCAATGATAAGGCTCAAAACTCAGAAGCCCCATTTGCAGAATACACTCTTGAGAATTCCTGTCTCTCTATCAAGCAAGGCAGGAAGGGCAATCAGAATGGCCAGGGGCAGATTTCTGTTGTCACCTGTGAACAATGTGAGAATGTAAATCAGAGACAGGGAGAGGAAAGATTTTACAACAAGTACAACAAACACTAACTAAATAAATAATAAGTGAATATTGTACAATTTACAAGAGGTAAGTCAACACGTAAGCTGGAGTCACAGTAGTGCATTGCATAACAGGCTCGTTAAAATGATTGTGAACTGCACTGGAGACTATAGATGTTAATTCAGAGTCTGCATGCGGCAGGTTAGAATAGCGTAATACATTACAATGCAAAGGTGTGAAGAGTCCTATAGATTTGTATGAGCAGAATTATTCTGTAACGCAACTGATGTAGTGTAAAAGGACTGTTATCCTTACACATTTTGAGAGCCTCTACATTTTTTATTCTGGGTATAGCTGTGGAGCAAAAAATCGTTTTATAAGTTACCTCTGATTTTAGACATTCTTAGTTTTGTATTGGCCAAAATGTAATTCAGGGTCACTTTATTACTTCAAAAAGTACCAGTTTAGAAGTTCTGAGAGTCTGTCAGGTTCCCAGTAACTGAATACAAGGACCTAGAAGGCTGGATGATGATCAGTTCTCCTGCAAGAGATCTTCTTGGACAAGCACACCATCCATTTATCAGATGATCGATTCGTACTTCTATGATTGGCTGTTCATCACAGTCATGTGATCCCGATGACCCTCTGTGGCTTCCTGTGTAGGCTGTTTGAGTCCAGCCACATGCTTCTCCATAAACTCTCTTTGCAAGAGAACCGATACTCTCTCGAGTTGTGTGTTTATGTCTACAGATCTTTTTGTGGACGGCAGATCTTCTGTGTTCTCTACGTCTTTGTACAGACGGCTATTTCAAGCAAGACTTATTTCTGAACTCTTTGGGAATGTTCAGAATCATTCCAGACACTGCTGTTTGTTGATAAATCATAAAGATCACAGCAAAATGTTTTAGCTAAATTGTGTAAAACTAGGACCGAGATCTGATGCTGCTGTGCCAGCTGTCAGATCATTTAGGAGCACACATCGTAGATTTTCAGGGTCTTTCAGACATCTGCTGTTCAATGCAAGGAAAATACTCCTCCTGTCAGCAGAAAAGCTGGCAGAGGACCCCTGTTTTGTTCAGGCGCAGCTCTCTGCCGGGCCGATGCCGCCATCCTTTGACGTTCAGACATAATTGGTGGGATAAGGGTGTAGGAGCGGTCGGGATACGGCCTCCTCCTCGGTGTTGGCCAACGAGCCGACAGCAAGTGACACATTCTTGATTTGAGCCGAGGGAAGATTTAAAATGGGCATGGAATCCAGATCCCATGCATGTAATGCAAATGCTTTACCATCTGAATATTGAAAGCAGATCCCGTGGCGGCCATCCAAGCGTTTACTACCTGAGGATGAATCCCAGATTTCTGGACCTCCTCCAAGCTCATTAGCAGCTGGGGACAGCAGACCTCACAGGTGACAGCAAAAATATTATCTGGTTATAGCAAAAGTACACTCACATTATCCACTTCCTATTACACATGTGTATAAAACACATTCCTTTCGCCCGCTCCTTCCAGGAAAATGGTTTAAAAATGTAACACGGATTGTAGCCGACGTAATGTCTCTGGAAATAATTAATATGGATGGATTAGTGCCTGATGGTGTGCCCTGCGCTGTGGCCCTAGTTCAGCCACTCTTTGGGAATATACCACATGACCACCACGTGATGAAACTTAAAGGGGTTCTGTGGACCTTTTTCTGATTGCATTTTAAATGAATTGATATGTTCCTTTAATAAGTACAAATCTTTCCCCCCTCTCTTGTGTTGAAAAGGCTGTGCTGTCTCTCTCCAGCTCCTTTCTAATTAGTCGTCTTGTTAGACGAATATTGTTCTGCAGGAAGAGGCAGACTAACAGCAGCAGGAAGAGGCAGACTAACAGCAGCTGTTCCTCCTTGTCTTCCCCTCCCCCTGGTGTCTGGAGCGTGCATAAAGGTCAATGATGACTCATGATGACGTGACAGCAGGGGAGGGAAAGGCAGGGAGGAACAGCTGCTGTTAGTCTGCCTCTTCCTGCAGCACAATATTCATCTAACAAGACGAATAATTAAAAAGGAGCTGGAGAGAGACAGCACAGCCTTTTCAACACAAGAGAGGTAAAAAAAAAGATTTGTACTTAAAGAGTAACTGTCAGGCTGCAAAAGCTAATTTAAACCTCTATTCTCCTGTGTTAAACAGTTTAGAAGGAAGCCAAAAAGGCAATACTGAAGTTAAAAATCTCTCTTACTTTGATGTGTGCTGAACAGCAAGGCTGTTATTCCCAAGCTCTGTAAGTAGGACGAGAGGCCGCATAACATACTGCAAAGCATTCTGGGGCTGCTTCTCCCCACCTTGGGTCCTCCCCTCTCTGCTGCTAGTGAGAAGTTACAGGCTCAGGTTACAGCAGCTTGTAATGCAGCCCAGCTCACAGCACTGAAAAATCACAGGGCAGAGTATACTGCATGAGTCCGCTATTGTTCCTAGCCAGATGGCTAATTAATATTCACTGCACAGTAGTGTTGTCCATTAGGATCTTTTTTGTGAGTGGAATCATCAGGAAGCAGGGAGGATATGACATCACAATTGGCTTCATAGGAGACAGACAAACATGGAACCTGCCATGAGCTGTCAGGAGCATCATTCTCTGCAAATACTATATAAAAATTCTGTGAAATCCAAACGTGGACAGTGAAATGCGTATGTAATGTAAGTACAGCCAATATTTAGCTACTGATATGTTTTTTTTTTCTCTGAGACCTTATACCTAACAGCTCCTCTTTAATAAAGAAACATATCAATTCATTTAAATTGCAATCAGAAAAAGGGCCACCAAACTTTTAAAGAATAACTTTGTGCAAAAACCCTTTCTTTCTCTGGACTTCATAGAATACCCAAACATCTCAGAGTGACTCAAAACCACCAGGAAAGTATAGGGGACTAAAAGAGACCGAAAACCCCTCCTACTTATAAGCAATGCTTGGTGTGATTTGCCTTCTTACAACAGAAGGTATTTGTTATAATTCAGCTTTTAAAGTGAACATCTGTGGTTACCCACAATGCACTGCTACTGAATATGCAAATTATCTCTTTATGCTCCAGTAAGCCAGGCTGTAATAAACACTTTTTGCTCCGGCACCAGCAAACTCATCAGCAAGAGTTTGCAAACACGACTCCTCACACAGCAAGCAGGAGATAGACTTTCCTCAGGCTTCTTCAATATTTAAGGAGTTTATTCAGGAAACATGTATACAGAGACAGTTCATCATATCCTAGCAAGCAAAGCAGATCCTCATGTTTCTTGGCGTTCCAGCTCTTGTCTAACTCCCTGCTGAAGTTAGTCAGGTCTTCTTATATCTACTCTATGTTACACTAGACTACCTATGTACAGCATACATCATATCAGATTACAGAAAGGAATGAACATACTTAGAGGTCCCAGTCAGTATTGAAGCATAGCAGGAATCAGAGAGAGGATGCCCTCTGTCCGCCCGTCCCGCATCTTTAATAGCGGATAGGAAAGAGTTAAATATGACATCATCTTCGCCATCCCCTAGATCAGACTATTGGTGGAGCCCCCTCGTGGGGTCATAATACCAACCTACTCAATTAATATTCAATAAAGCTTCTGCCCCACTTACAAGGAATTTGGTTGTTTAGTAAATATGGCTGATGTTTACTGTTCTAGTGGTGTACATGCACAGGTCAGGGAGACCTGTGGCCTTGTCCATAGAACAGCTTCATGGTATGTTCTGGTTCTGCTGACAGAACTGCAGATTTTCTCTCTAAGAGAAAATCCCCTTAAAGGGCAGGTCTGCTCCTCAAGCCTTTTTGACTAACTCAGTCCAAATAACTGAGGCCTACTTAAATTATAACACAGGCTAGCATCCAGAAACGCTGGTGTATAGCAAGACTATAGCTTTAAATGGATGTGGCTCTGTAAAATGTAAAACTATAGACTTGCTGTACATCAGTGGTTCTAGGGGACCTTCTGGGCCTCATAAGTGTCATTTACATTTAGCTGTAGCCTTTATAAGTGCAAAAGTTGGCCTAAGGCTCAACAATAACAAAACATTAAAAAAATAAAATCAAGGCATTATTTAGGACCCATCCCCTCCTGACATGTGTAGATATGTTTGGGTGTCTTGACACCTTAAAAAGAAAGCATAGAGACAACGGGAGCCCAAATAGTGCAATATGTAATAAAAGGTATTCATTTATGGTAAGTCAAGCATTTACTCCCAAAGGTGGGTTGCATAGGGGGCAACCGACTACTTGAAGCAGGTGGAGATGCATAACCTGACTCCACTCGGAAGTCCAGACTGGACTGGATACGGAAGTCTAGACTGGACTGGGGAAAACATGAAAGCAGTATCAGACTTTGTGTTCTTGGGTTGAAAGATCTCTGTAGACGGAGACTGCAAGCATGCAATTAAAATATGTTTACTCCTTCAAGGAAAGCAATAACAGACTTGGACTGTGCAATAAAAACCTTTGCTAACAAAGCCATGGGTTTTCCGGTAGTGATGTATGGTTGTGAGTTTTGGACCATAAGGAAGGCAGAGCGTCTAAGAATCCAACACTGAAGAATCAACACATTTGAATTGTGGTGCTGGACAAGACTTTTGAGAATCCCTTGGACTGAAAGATCCAGTCAGTCAATCTTTAAAAGAAATTAACTCTGACAAATCATTGGAAGGAGCAATGCTGAAACTGAAGCAGAAATACGTCGGACACACAACGAGAAAGCAGGATTCATTGGAGAAGACTCTGATGCTGGGAAAGATCGAGGCAAAAGAAGGGGGGGGGGGGGGGGGGCAGAGAATGAGATGGCTAAATAGTATCATGGAAGCAATCATTTACAAAAAGTCATCTTTTGACTTTGTCCCACAATGCTGCTCAATATGATTGAGGCCAGGGGACTGAGCTGGCCATGGAAGCAGGTTAAACTCTGATGTTCCTCAAACCAATGTGAGAGCGATCGAGCACGGTGGCAAGGGCCCACAACAGGCATCTTTTCCTGTTTTTCTGTGATACCAAAGGCACTCTTGATGGCCTCCTGCTGCTAAAGCCCATCCTTTGCAAAGTCCGTCTTGTTGTGCATTGGGATATGCTTTGTGATGCACCTCCATATTGAATTTAGCTGTAATTTGTCGTGTTGTTGCCCTTCTGTTGCTGCGGACTATACGTGCTATTCACCTTTCACCTCTCTTGTTCTCCAGCCTTTTTCGACCAGAATAGTCCTTATGGCTTAAA
The DNA here is from genome assembly GCF_040937935.1 of Hyperolius riggenbachi. Classification (NCBI taxonomy): domain Eukaryota; kingdom Metazoa; phylum Chordata; class Amphibia; order Anura; family Hyperoliidae; genus Hyperolius; species Hyperolius riggenbachi. The sequence continues at coordinate 9,685,319 of NC_090655.1, read as the reverse complement.
GTTCTTTTTTCTCAACTGCCACTCTGTAACTCCCGAGATACTGTTGGTTGAGAAAATCCTAAAAGAGTCCCTGTTTCAGAGATGCCGCAGCAGCTCTTCCTACACCGACCATCATCCCTCGTTCAAAGTCACTTAAATCATTCATCTTACCCATTTTGACATTAACTTCCATGATATCTTCATTGTCCGAAGCTGAGTGTTCCTTATATAGGCAGCTCTGTGTTGTTACATCTCACTGCAGTCTATGTCACTGTTGGACTGTTTACAATTTTCTGGCCGTTCAGTATATATGTTACGGCCAGAACCCGAAGTTTGGCCAGTTCGCGTTGTGGCTGGCCACTTCGGGTTCTGGCTGGTCAATGTGCGAAGTGGCCGCGGCGCTGCGGCCAGTGTCCGAAATGACCCGAATACCCGGCACTGGCTCTCCGCCCCCTGCCTCCCTGCTATCGGCCTCTGACAGCCGGGGGACACATGCGTCCCCACCAGAGTCGTTTGTGGCTGCAGGAAGGTAGAGGCAGGAATTTGTTCGTCCCTGTAGAGCGGGTGCTGACAGAAGCAATGTCTGCAGCTCTCCGTGCTCTGCTTTCCTGCAGCCACGAACGACTCGGGGGGGGGGGGGGGAACGTGTGTCTCCGGCTGATTGAAAGCCAATAGCAGGGAGGTGGGGGGTGGAGTCAGTGCGGGGAAAATGATCGGAGCCGACAGGATTCGGCTCATTTCGGACATTGGCCGCAGCGCCGCGGCCACTTCGCACATTGACCGGCCAGAACCCGAAGTGGCCAGCCACAACGCGAAGTGGCCAAACTTTGGGTTCTGGCCGTAACATATACACATACAGTATATTAGTGACAAGACAATATACTCTGTACAGCGCTGCGTAATATGTCAGCATTACAATATATATATATATATATATATATATCTCATAAACTAGCATTGTATGATTGGACCAGGTTCCCGTCTGTGGGAGTAAGGAAGCATGTTTTAAGGGTGTGCTCTCTACATACATGTTCGGAGCTGGGATATATATGTAGAAGGCGTACGTTAAAAAAGGGCGCCGGGAAAAAAGGGCGCAGGGTTTCAAACGATAATCATGAATAACGTTTAAAAAAAATTTGTGCTATATTTCGTTTAAAAATAATGTTTTATAAAGTTATAAATCATTAAATATTGTGTATGAAATCGGCAATTTTAAAAACGTTAATCTTCCCTGTTTAAAAAGTGAAATTTATAATAACGTTTTATAAAACATTAATAAGAATTTTACTAAAGCTATACCTAACCCTACTCTCACACAGAACCCTCCCTGTACCTACCCCTAACCCCTAGACCCCCCTGTTGGTGCCTAAACCTAAGACCCCCCTGTTGGTGCCTAAACCTAAGACCCCCCTGGTGGTGCCTAAACCTAAGACCCCCCTGTTGGTGCCTAAACCTAAGACCCCCCTGGTGGTGCCTAAACCTAAGACCCCCCTGTTGGTGCCTAAACCTAAGACCCCCCTGTTGGTGCCTAAACCTAAGACCCCCCTGTTGGTGCCTAAACCTAAGACCCCCCTGTTGGTGCCTAAACCTAAGACCCCCCTGGTGGTGCCTAAACCTAAGACCCCCCTGGTGGTGCCTAAACCTAAGACTCCCCTGTTGGTGCCTAACCCTAAGACCCCCCTGGTGGTGCCTAAACCTTAGACCCCCCTGGTGGTGCCTAAACCTAAGACCCCCCTGTGATAAGCATTAATAACGTTTTTAAAAAAATATGGTGCGGTTTTTCGTTTAAAAATGTTTAAAAAAAATTGTACAGTTTTTCGTTTAAAAGTGATGTTTTAAAAAAATATTGTACTGTTTTTCGTTTAAAAATAATGTTTAAAAAATAATAAATCATTGAATAATGGGTAATCATGAGAAGCAGTTATAAAACATTAAAAGTATCCGGGCGCCGCTTTTAAAACGTTATTTTTCTCTGGCGCCCTTTTTTCCTGTTGGGCGCCCATTAAACGATATTTATTATGGGAGTGAATGGCGGCGCCCTTTTTGTCCACCTGCCTCGTGCGCCCAAATTTCCTGCTTCCATGTAGAAGGGTCTCATAAACAAGCATTGTATGATTGGACCAGGTTCCCGTCTGTGGGAGTAAGGAAGCATGTTTTAGGCGTGTGCTTTGTACATACATGTTCGGAGCTGGGATACATATGTAGAAGGGTCTCATAAACTCGCATTGTATAAATTGGACCAGGTTCCCGTCTGTAGGGGAAGGAAGCATGTTTTGCTACAGAGGCATGTGCGTTCTACATACATGCTTGTAGCTGTCTTTCAGGGTTATACTGTATATGTAGAAGGGTCCTGCATTGTATGAATGGACCACGCCTGTGGGGGAAGGGAAGCATGTTTCAGGCGTGTGCGTTCTACATACGTGCTCGTAGCTTGCTTCCAGATATATATATATATATATATGTATGTAGAATAGTCTCATGAACACACATTGTATGATTGGACCAGGTTGCTTGTGTGCTCTACATGCATGCTCGTAAGGGCCGGATTTACCATAAGGCAATATAGACACGTGCCTACAGGCCCCTGATGAGGGAAAGGCGGCTCTCTCCCATTCCATAAGTACCTCCCTACAGCCTTACCTGTGCAGAGTCCCTAACGGAGTTTAAATGAGAGGTTACTTACCTGAGTTTCGGCATTCCACTGACCAGCTTTCCCTTTAGCCGGGAGCACCTCTAGCTACCTAATTCTTGGGGGCTCTGCTAGATATCTAATACTGAGTATAGCACTGGCTACATAATACTAAGGGACACCTCTACCTATGACAGGCAAGGGAAGTAAGGGAGAAGAGACAGCTGGGACAGGCAGCATACTTGCAGTGCGGTTCGGGGGATGTTGTAGGTTCATGAAGAGCCAAGTATAGGGTGCCAGGACATCTGTGCCCGAATGCTACAGGGAGGTAACTCCAGGCCTGATGCTTGTAGCCGGCTTTCAGTATTTGGAGGGTCGCTGTAATGTAAAGAAATGCACAGCCGCCTTTTACTTTATTTCTTATTTTTTTCTTCCACCCCTTTTAGACTTTTACGACACTGCAGAGACGTATAAGAAAAGATCCCTTTTAAGGACAGAGCACTTTTATATGGCTGTGGACAGTTTCATTTGTAAATAATCCAAAGCCAGGTGACTGCATTATTCTGCTGTATCCGACTTTACAGGTTTATCTTTTCACTGGGAAAATTTGTATCTGGTTTCACTTAACAGCATCCAGGCTGTGTAAACGTTCTCCCCGGGTCTTTCTGGTAAGCTTAGCTTTATGTTAACCGTCCAGACAGGCTTCCAAGGGGCAGATATATTTTGTGCATCGATTTATGTCTACACAGCAATGGCTGGAGCCAGGTGCTCATCCTCCTATTGATATCTGTTAAAGGACCACTATGGCACTGATGGCCGGAAACACCACATTTCCCGGGCATGCACCAGCAGCCGGTACCGCTACATCTCCCGGCATGCACCAGCGGTTGGCACCCCTACATCTCCCAGCATACACGGCCGGAAATGCTACATCTCCCAGCATGCACCAGCGGCCGTTACCGCTACATCTCCCGGCATGCACCAGCAGCCGTTACCGCTACATCACCTGTCATGCACCAGCGACCGGTACCATTACATCTCCCCACATGCACTAGCGGCCGTTACCGCTACATCATCCAGCATGCACCAGCGACCGGTACCATTACATCTCCCCGCATGCACTAGTAGCCATTACCGCTACATCTCCCGGCATGCACCAGCAGCTGTTACCACTACATCTTCCGGCATGCACCAGCGGCCATTACCGCTACATCACCTGTCATGCACCAGCGACCGGTACCATTACATCTCCCCACATGCACTAGCGGCCGTTACCGCTACATCTTCCGGCATGCACCAGCGGCCGTTACCTCTACATCACCTGTCATGCACCAGCAACCGGTACCATTACATCTCCCAGCATGCACCAGCGGCCGTTACCGCTACATCTCCCAGCATGCACCAGCGGCCATTACCACTACATCACCTGTCATCCACCAGCGACCGGTACCATTACATCTCCCCACATGCACTAGCGGCCGTTACCGCTACATCATCCAGCATGCACCAGTGACTAGTACCATTACATCTTCCCGCATGCACTAGTGGCCATTACCGCTACATCTCCCGGCATGCACCAGCAGCTGTTACCGCTACATCTTCCGGCATGCACCAGCGGCCATTACCGCTACATCACCTGTCATGCACCAGCGACCGGTACCATTACATCTCCCCACATGCACTAGCGGCCGTTACCGCTACATCTTCCGGCATGCACCAGCGGCCGTTACCTCTACATCACCTGTCATGCACCAGCAACCGGTACCATTACATCTCCCAGCATGCACCAGCGGCCGTTACCGCTACATCTCCCAGCATGCACCAGCGGCCATTACCACTACATCACCTGTCATGCACCAGCGACCGGTACCATTACATCTCCCCACATGCACTAGCGGCCGTTACCGCTACATCATCCAGCATGCACCAGCGACCGGTACCATTACATCTCCCCGCATGCACTAGTAGCCATTACCGCTACATCTCCCGGCATGCACCAGCAGCTGTTACCACTACATCTTCCGGCATGCACCAGCGGCCATTACCGCTACATCACCTGTCATGCACCAGCGACCGGTACCATTACATCTCCCCACATGCACTAGCGGCCGTTACCGCTACATCTTCCGGCATGCACCAGCGGCCGTTACCTCTACATCACCTGTCATGCACCAGCAACCGGTACCATTACATCTCCCAGCATGCACCAGCGGCCGTTACCGCTACATCTCCCAGCATGCACCAGCGGCCATTACCACTACATCACCTGTCATGCACCAGCGACCGGTACCATTACATCTCCCCACATGCACTAGCGGCCGTTACCGCTACATCATCCAGCATGCACCAGTGACTAGTACCATTACATCTTCCCGCATGCACTAGTGGCCATTACCGCTACATCTCCCGGCATGCACCAGCAGCTGTTACCGCTACATCTTCCGGCATGCACCAGCGGCCATTACCGCTACATCACCTGTCATGCACCAGCGACCGGTACCATTACATCTCCCCACATGCACTAGCGGCCGTTACCGCTACATCATCCAGCATGCACCAGTGACTAGTACCATTACATCTTCCCGCATGCACTAGTGGCCATTACCGCTACATCTCCCGGCATGCACCAGCAGCTGTTACCGCTACATCTTCCGGCATGCACCAGCGGCCATTACCGCTACATCACCTGTCATGCACCAGCGACCGGTACCATTACATCTCCCCACATGCACTAGCGGCCGTTACCGCTACATAACCCGGCATGCACCAGCGACTAGCAGCTGGAGATTGCTATATTTCCTGGCATGCACTACTGGCCAGTACCGCTTTATCTCTCAGCTTGCACCAGCAGCTGATGTGATGGTTTCACTTATGCTAGATGCGCTCCTCGTACAAAATCACGCGCACAAAGGTGTGCTAGGGAATACTCCTTTAGGTTTTAGCCTGGCTTAAAAACGTATTCTGTCAGCCCAGGCCTCTTCTCCATAGGAAGTTATTGTTTATTCCTCCGCTGGAGAGGGTGCAATAAACTCTCCAGCAGATCCCCACACATTCCTTCTTCCTACATCTCAGGGGCACTAATAGCTAGTCAGGAAACAAGACCGTCATAACACCATAACCGTCAAAGAGACATTCACCATGTCATGTCCACAGGAACACAGAGCTGTGTTGTCCTCCAATTCAACTCTGATATATATATAGTATAATTCCACATTGTGTCATAATTTGAAGACTATTTAGGAACAGCATGGCCACAGGCAGTCGCTATTCACAGTGAATAATACACCAAGGTCAAGGCACCTTTGAAGAGGTAAAGGATTCTTTTAGCTGGTCCACAGCCTGAGACATCAATCCCCTAGACAGGGAAGCTGGTAAA